>NC_053023.1:426714506-426962147 GCF_003073215.2 Triticum urartu | reverse complement strand
GGATTGGGGATCAACTAATGATGTGCGAACTCTGCAAAGTCGCATCCGAAGCCTCATTGAGAGGGACATCGACATAGCCAACGTTGTTCAAGTAATGCTAGTTCGTCGGACCCTGTCGTGCTAGCGACGGCCTCTCCGCCTATGGGAGTTCAATCCAGAAGGGCCGCGGACTCTTCAGCACTTCTTCGACACAACACACAAAGGAATGTGGAGATTATTCTTCGGGAAATGAAGGCAATGGCCGGACACCACCGAAGATGTCGGCCTAGACTGTAACCATCCGGATACCCCGGTAAGTACCCGTTTACCGAATACCTTATAGTCAAATACCAGTGGCAAGATACCAACAGTATCATCCTTTTTCAGGGTTGGATACAGAAGGTGGAACGGATTAGGTGTCCAGCTCCCCTTCTCGAAGACTCAGCTACTCCTGTGTTAACAAGGATGCTGGCCTCGGTGCCATACCAGGCACCAGCAGGGGAGGGCGAGAAGACCCAAGATGACCTTGGTTCCGGAGGTAAGTCGGACACTGAGTCCGGAGAAATCAACCTTTCCTTGCCCGAAGACGGAGGCGGAAAAGGACCCAGTATCCCTTCTCCAAACAGGAGGAAAAGGGCCGCCTCCGAAGATTGGGAGGGCGGTCTTCCAAGAAGGGCAAGATGCCACCGTCGGCTTGGGTTTGGAAAGAGAAGCCGTTGAGCAGCTCCAACAGGGGACAAGCCCTCGGCGAAACCATAAGAGAATCCAGAGTACTTTGATAGCGTCCTGCTCCGTTATTGTTACCGAAGATACACGTAATGCATTTATGCATTTTTACAGGTCGGCATAGAATTTTTCTGGGCGATCCTCTTCTTCGGGGAGTCTCCTCCCAGAGATGATGGAGAGCGAGACGCCTCCTCCGACCTCCTCTCCCAATAAGGCGGATGACTCTGAAGTCTCATCGCGGAGGGTCCCTTTAGACTAGGGGAAAAAAGAGGCAGTACCCAAAGGTGGACCTCTGATCATCCGGGATTCCGGGGCTGATGATAACAAAGGCCCCGGACTATCTGGTTCATAGCCGATAGTGATTTTGGAGATGGGTGAGCATATTCCTTCAAAGGATGATTGTGCTTTTGGAGCAGCTTCCGGAGACCCGGGGCCTCCGGATATGTTGCAGGACATGTTGCGGAAAGCATCTGTCTGGGGGGAACAGCGTAGCTTGATGGGTACAGTAATTGAAAAGATTTCGTCCATGAAGAGCGGATTAGATAAAGCCTTCATGAGCCTACTGAAGGGCTTTGAGGTTTGTGACATAATATTTTCAACTATGTTTCATTTGCAAAGATGCGCTTGTGTATAGGTAGTACCCCCTGATACTCTGGTTGGCTTCTGCTGGGAAGCAAAACAGAGGATCAAAAAGGATCGTTTGAGGACTGACCTGATCAACTTTGAACACAGGCTGCTTCCCCCTTGGCCGCTTCCCAGACTATGGAAATTGCTGATTTGCAGCGGAAGCTTGATGTGGCAGGGGATGATCTTGCTTTAATCAATATGCGTCTTGACGAGTCGCAAGGTATGTATTCGGGGCAATCCTCATACGTTTTTGTGGTAAAAGAATAATGTTGAGATTTAGATGCTGGAATATGCATGGCTGCAGATGGTTCTGCCGCCGTTGAAGTTCTTCGAGCGGAGCTGGCCCGGGCCAAGGAGCAGGCCTGTCGTAGTAATGTTGCTGTCGAGAAGGCATCGGCTGAATTAAAAGCCGAACAAGCTGCACTGTGCCAAGATGAGGAGAAGATATCCACTATGACGCTTGAACTGGAGAATGCTACCAGCCGCTGTGAATTTCTGGAGAATGAGAGTAAAGCCTTAATGGCTGATCTGGAAAAGGCCTTACAAGAGGCTAGAGCAGTGCGGTCGGAATCCAGGGCAGCCCGTGAGGAGGTTCGACAGGCGAGGGAGATTGCGGCTGGAAAGCCCTTTCTGCTGCAAACTAAGTTCGGTGACCTGAAATATGCCCAGCTTAACCAAGTATGGGCTTCTCCGGACGAGTTCTTGGACTTGCTGAAGAGTTCTGCCGATGCGGCATAGTATTACCAAGCGCGAGATGGATATGCAACGGAGAAGCTTTTTTGGTTGTAGTTTGGCGCCTCAAAGCACCCTTTGTTGCTCAATGAACAGATGTCCCAATGGGCCGAACTTCATAGGATATCCGATGCTGCCATGAAGGATGTCGTAATCCGGTTGTGGCCAACCGAGCCTATTCCGAATAGCTATTTCGGTTTGGTGCAGAGGCTTGTTGATGTGGTGCCGCATATCGATGCTGTGAAGTGATCATCGTGCATTGAGGGTGTGTGGATGGCTTTTTCCTAAGTCAAAACATTCTGGGGTAGATGAAGGCCACCGATGTTGTGACGAAGAGTCCACCCAAAGGCAAGGACCGCCCGGAACTGGAGAATTATTTTAAAGACGTCCTAGAGGCCCCCCTCTTCATAGAGGGTCAGTGCTCGAAAGACATAATGTTCGAGTGAGGTGTATGAAAATTGTAAAAGACAATTTTATAGTTAATCTATTTATGTTTTGCTTGAAAGCTTGAATTCGTCCTGTGCGGCCGTTTTGATATAATCTGAAAGTTTTCCAGTCGTCGGCTTCAGCCCCCTCGTAGGAAGTACGGGGGTGTTCGGAAAGGCATTTAATCACTCTTTATCCAACGTCTTGGTCCATGAAGGAGGTGATAATGCGGCGAACCAGGCAATCGGACTATAGGGCGTTAACACTTTCACTTAGCCATAGGAGTTTTATTGTGGGGTTACGACATAGCCCCTGGTATGTATGCGGCATATGGTGCCTTACATATTTGATCTGAAAAAGATCCCTCGGTTGACACGGAGAATCGCTAAAGATTCCAAGAAGTCGTCAAGTGGTTGACCAGCTCACGCCGAATCATGACAATCAGTTTTTGGCTTTCTCTACTGAGGTGCTCGTCCGGTTTAGACCAGGGCACAATCGCAGTAGTTCTCCCTTTACTACCCTAGCCGATAGAGCGGAACGTAGGGTAGCAAGCACAGGAGCCGGGCAACCCAACTATTGACCCAAGACAATGATTCGGAGTTGATGCATATAAGGCCAAACTTGCGATGCCGAAGTATGCTATAGAGCTGTTCGGACTTTTACTGGCAACTCATTTGTTCCCACACCAAGCCCCTGGTAGGTTATGCCAAGGTATTTCTGTGAAATAACCGTAGGAGCCATATTTGTTGGGGAAACAATGCGGATGACTAGTTCGGATATTGTTTAATGGGAACTGAGAGATATGCCAATGATTACTTATGATATATATATATACATAAGCCATCCTCCCGGCTATTTGACATGCTTGGGGTTGGAGGCGGAGGAACAGGCATAGTACAGGCTCGATAAATAGAGAGTGCGGTCTACAAAAAGTTATTTTGGACCTCCTGTCGCACGTCTACGCCGCCAGTACTCGGTGGGGGGAATCCTTGATGGAAATTCCCCTTAGATGAGTGTACGGATCCGGACTCCAATAGAGCTAGTTTCCGATGTTTATCCTGTTTGTCACCTGTTTTTAAAGGATAGCGAAGGAAGAAATAAAAAGAAAATAAAAAATAAAAATAAAGTTATTGGAGTGCTTGCGGGCTTGTCCGTATTGTGCTTCCACTAATGCCCATGGTATCTTGAGTGCGTAATGTTGTATGCGCGGTACAAACTTTGTAGGTGTACAGAGTGGGCGGCGGAGGCCGGGTTGCTATTTCCATTCTAGAAGTAGTTGATCCTTGGGTGGAGACTGCTTCGGAACACTGGTGTTTCGTTGGTGAACCTTTTTGTCATCCCTGTCGCTTGGCGGCCTCCTCCCCCTGTGTTCGGTGTTGAGCTTGCTGGCCTATTTAAAGACAGCAGTTTCTGTTGGTATGATTAGCTAGTTTATCGGGGTGGCCATGAATCTCGCAGGGTCGGTCCAATATCCTGTCCAGGTTGGATGGTTCATCTTGATTCGCCTTGAATCGCTTCTTCCACTGACCGGTCTTGGGGTTGCTGAATCCGGCGTGGACCGCTGTGTCGCCTGATCTTTCATTGTCATTGCGACTGTTGTTTTTGCTTCCTCGTGGCTTGCCATTGCCGTCTTGAATTTCGGAGGTGCCCTGGTTGCTGGCGCTATTGCTTCTACAAGCGAGCCAGCTGTCTTCTCCCACGCAAAAGCAGGTCATCAGAGCAACAAGGGCTATCATGGATTTAGGTCCTTCTTGGCCGAGGTGGCATGCAAGCCATTCGTCCCGGACGCTGTGTCTGAAAGCCGCAAGGGCTTCCGCGTCCGGACAGTCCACAATTTGGTTCTTTTTGACTAAGAACCGAGTCCAGAGCTCCCTGGCTAATTCTCCAAGCTGTTGGACAATGTGGCTTAGGTCATCGGCATCCAGTGGCCGGACATGTGTTCCTCAGAAGTTATCGAGGAAGGCCTCTTCCAAGTCCTCCCAGCTGCCTATGGAGTTTTCAGGCAGGCCGTTTAACCAGTACCGAGCTGGCCCTTTTAGTTTTAGTGGGAGGTATTTAATGGCGTGGAGGTCATCCCCACAGGCCATATGGATGTGGAGGATGAAATCTTCTATCCATACTGCGGGATCGGTTGTCCCGTCGTATGATTCAATATTGACGGGTTTGAATCCTTCGGCGAATTCATGATCCATTACTTCATTAGTGAAGCAAAGCGGGTGTGCGATGCCTCTATGTTGGGCCACACTATGACGTAACTCCGAAGGAGTCCCTTCGCGGTTTTCGGATCGGGCGTGGCGAGGTTTGACACGTCCGAATAGGTAGCCATCATCACGTGTTGAAGCATGCTTTCACGGTCCGTAGATCGGTCTTGCGTTTCCTGCTCTATTGTCCGAGTCCCTGTGCAGGTTGTCTGGGTAATCGTGACCTGCGTTGTTCTTGCCTTTACGACGAGGTGGGGTAGTCTGGTGTTCGTCTTGAGTTGCCTCTTTATTCGGACAGAGTTGTCGGCGACCTGCCGCATTGTGTGATGATGGTATGGGCTCCAACGCCCCGTCATTGGACTGGTATAGCAATATGTGCTTTGGGTAGCATTTGGCTAGGCCACTAAGGCCGTATTCTTCAGCGACCAGGACTTCGGTCCATCTGTCTTTGAGTAGGTCTTGGTCAGCTTGAAGCTGCTGCTACTTCTTTTTCAGGCTCCTTGCCGTAGCTATCAGCCTGCGCTTGAAGCGCTCCTGCTAGAGGGGCTCTTCGGGTATGATGAAGTCTTCGTCGCCGAGGCTTACCTCATCTTTGGAGAGTGCAAGGTAGTTGTCGTCCTCCGAACCGTCGCAAGAAAAACCAATCTAGTTGTCAAAACCAAATCGATAGTTCAAAGATATTTGCAAAGATATCAAATCATGCATATAAGAATTCAGAGGAGACTGAAATAATATTCATAGATAAGCTGATCATAAATCTACAATTCATCGGATCTCGGCAAACACACCGCAAAAGAGTATTACATCGAATAGATCTCTAAGAACATCGAGGAGAACTTTGTATTGAGAATCAAAGATAGAGAAGAAGCCATCTAGCTACTAGCTATGGACCCGTAGGTCTGTGGTAAACTACTCACGCTTCATCGGAGAGGCAATGGTGTTGATGTAGAAGCCCTCTGTGATCGAATCCCCCTCCGGTAGGATGCCAGAAAAGGCCCCTAGATGGGATCTCACGGGTATAGAAGGTTGCGACGGTGGAAAAGTGGTTTCATGGCTCCCCTAGAATGTTTTGGGATATTTGAGAATATATAGGTGAAAGAAATAGGTCGGTGGAGTCACGAGAGGGTGGGGGCGCGCCCTACCCCCCTGGGCATGCCTCCCGACCTTGTGGCCACCTCGTGGCTTTCCTGACGTGCACTCCAAGCCCTCTGGATGTCTTCTGGTCCAAGAAAAATAATCGCGAAAGTTTCATTCCGTTTGGACTCCATTTGGTATTCCTTTTCTGCGAAACTCTAAAACAAGGGAAAAACAGGAACTGGCATTGGGCTCTTGGTTAATAGGTTAGTCCCAAAAATCATATAAAATAGCATATTAATGCATATAAAACATCCAAAACAGGTAATATAATATCATGGAACAATCAAAAATTATAGATACATAGGAGACGTATCAAGCATCCCCAAGCTTAATTCCTGCTCGTCCTCGAGTAGGTAAATGATAAAAATAGAATTTTGATGTGGAATGCTACCTAACACATTTATCCATGTAATTCTCTTTATTGTTGCATGAATGTTCAGATCCGTATGATTCAAAACAAAAGTTTAATATTGACATAAAAACAATAATAGTTCAAGCATACTAACAAAATAATTATGTCTTCTCAAAATAACATGGCCAAAGAAAGCTTATCCCTGCAAAATCATATAGTCTGGCTATGCTCCATCGTCATCACACAAAATATTTAAATCATGCACAACCACGATGACAAGCCAAGAAATTGTTTCATACTTTTAATGTTGTCAAACTTTCTATACTTTTACGCAATACATGAGCGTGAGCCATGGACATAACACTATAGGTGGTATAGACGGTGGTTGTGGAGAAGACAAAAAGGAGGAGATAGTCTCACATCAATTAGGTATATCAACGGGCTATGGAGATGCCCATCAATAGATATCAATGTGAGCGAGTAGGGATTGCCATGCAACGGATGCACTTGAGCTATAAGAATTATGAACACTCAAAATGAAAACTAAGTGTGGGTGCGCATCCAACTTGCTTGCTCATGAAGACCTAGGGCATTTTGAGGGAGCCCATCGTTCGAATATACAAGCCAAGTTCTATAATGAAAATTCCCACTAGTATATGAAAGTGATATCATAGGAGACTTTCTATCATGAAGATCATGGTGCTACTTTGAAGCACAAGTGTGGTAAAAGGATAGTAACATTATCCCTTCTCTTTTTTCTCTCAATTTTTTGGGCCTTCTTTTTTAATGGCCTTTTCTCTTTTTTTCCTCACATGGGACAATGCTCTAATAATGAAGATCATCACACTTTTATTTACTTACAACTCAAAAATTACAACTCGATACTAGAAAAAAAATATGACTCTATGTGAATGCCTCTGGCGGTGTACCGAGATGTGCGATGAATCAGGAGCGACATGTATAATAAATGGTGAACGGTGGCTTTGCCACAAATACGATGTCAACTACATGATCATGCAAAGCAATATGACAATGATGATGCATGTCATATAAACGGAACGATGGAAAGTTGCATGGCAATATATCTCGGAATGGCTATGGAAATGCCATAATAGGTAGGTATGGTGGCTGTTTTGAGGAAGGTATATGGTGTCCCAGCAAAATTGTGCGGTACTAGAGAGGCTAGCAATAGCGGAAAGGTGAGAGTGCGCATAATCCATGGACTCGACATTAGTCATAAATAACTCACATACTTATTGCAAAAATCTATTAGTCATCGAAACAAAGTACTACATGCATGCTCCTAGGGGGATAGATTGGTAGGAAAAGACCACCACTCATAAGGAAGACAATCAAAGAATATCTCATGCTCCAACTTCGTTACATAACGGTTCACCACATGTGCATGCTACGGGACTCACAAACTTTAACACAAGTATTCCTCAAATTCACAACTACTCACTAGCATGACTTTAATATCACCATCTTCATATCTCAAAACAATCATAAGGAATCAAACTTCTCATAGTATTCAATGCACTTTATATGAAATTTTTTATTATATCCCTCTTGGATGCCTATCATATTAGGACTAATTTTATAATCAAAGCAAATTACCATGTTGTGTTTAAAGACTCTAGAATAATATAAGTGAAGTACAAGAGTTCATCAATTTCTATAAAATAAAACCATCGTCGTGCTCTAAAAAGATATAAGTGAAGCACTACGGCAAAATTGCCTACCTCAAAAGATATAAGTGAAGCACATAGAGTATTCTAATAAATCACGATTCATGTGTGTCTCTCTCAAAAGGTGTGTACAGCAAGGATGATTGTGGCAAAGTAAAAATCAAAGACTCAAATCATACAAGATGCTCCAAGCAAAACACATATCATGTGGTGAATAAAAATATAGCCTCAAGTAAAGTTACCAATATATGAAGACAAAAGAGGCGATGCCTTCCGGGGCATCCCCAAGCTTAGGCTCTGGGTATCCTTGAATATTACCTTGGGGTGCCTTGGGCATCCCCAAGCTTAGGCTCTTGCCACTCCTTATTCCATAGTCCATCAAATCCTTACCCCAAAACTTGAAAACTTCACAACACAAAACTCAATAGAAAATCTCATAAGCTCCGTTAGTATAAGAAAACAAATCACTATTAGTGTAATATCTAATGTATTCCAACTTTTCCATGGTTCATCCCCCCCCCCCCGATACTAGCCATAGATGCATCAAAATAAGCAAACAACACGCGAAAAACAGAATGTGTCAAAAACAGAACAGTCTGTAGCAATCTGGATATTTCGAATACTTCGGTAACTTCAAAAATCCTGAGAAATTAGGACGTCCTAAGAAATTTGTCTATTAATCTTCTGCAAACATAATCAACTAAAAATCACTCTTCTGCTAAAAATTAGAATTGTTTTCATGGGCGTAAAAATTTATGTTTTTCAGCAAGATCAAATCAACTATCACCATAAGCTATCCCAAAGGTCTTACCTGGCACAAACTCTAATTAATACACAAAACCACATCTAACCAGAGGCTAGATGAATTATTTAATGCAAAATAGAACCTAAAAAGCAAAAACAAAAAATAAGTTGTGTTGTCTCCCAACAAGCGCTATTGTTTAACGCCCTTAGGTAGGCATAAAACACGAATAGATCTAAGTATTCTCATCATTGGCATGCAATCCATAAGTGGCTCTCATAATAGATTCATAAGGCAATTTAAGTTTCTTTCTAGGGAAGTGTTCCATACCTTTCCTTAACGGAAATTGAAATCTAATTTTTCCTTCTTTCATATCAATAATTGCACCAATCATTCTAAGGAAAGGTCTACCAAGAATAATAGGACATGTAGGATTGCAATCTATATCAAGAACAATTAAATATACGGGCACATAATTCCTATTTGTAACAATAATAACATCATTAATCCTTCCCATAGGCTTTTTAATAGTGGAATCCGCAAGATGCAAATTTAAGGAACAATCATCAAATTCACGGAAACCTAACACATCACATAAAGTTTTTGGAATCGTGGAAACACTAGCACCCAAATCACACAAAGCATGGGATTCATAATCTTTAATCTTAATCTTAATGGTAGGTTACCATTCATCATATAGTTTTCTAGGGATAGAAACTTCCAATTCAAGCTTTTCTTCAAAAGATTTCATGATAGCATAAACGATATATTTAGTAAAAGCTTTCTTTTGATTATAAGCATGAGGAGAATTCAACATGAATTGCAACGAGGAAATACAATCTATTAAAGAACAATTATCATAATTAAATTCCTTGAAATCCAAAAGAGTGGGTTCATTGCTATTTAAAGTTTTGACCTCTCCAATCCCACTTTTATCAATTTTTGCATATAGATCTAAAAACTCTGAATCATTGGGATGCCTTCTAACTAAAGTTGACTCATCTCCAGTCCCATCTTTATCAAGATTTACATTGGAAAACAAAGATTCAATAGGAGTGACATCAATCACTTTAAGATCTTCATCATTATTCAAAGCCTCTGGTTTGGCGGCCATTTTGTTTACTAAAGTAGCTTCTTTATCAGAAATTTCACCTACTAAATTTTCAAGATGCGCAAACTGAGATCTCAAACCATAAAATTCCTTAGACATATCATCAATCTCTTTATTCATGTATTCCATAAAACTTTTCTGCTCCTTGAGCTCGCTTCTAAAGAAATTGTTATGCTCAAATTGCAAAGACATGGAGCTACTAACATCACTTCAATTTTGTCTAACCTCCTAAGGTGAGGGTCAACATTTTTGGAGGAGTCATTGTGACAAGGCAAGCAATCCAACACATGAGCACACAAAAAGCAAGCGAAGAAGATGAACGGAAGAGGGGCGAAGAAAAGGCGAATCTTTTTTTGAAAATCATTTTAGAAGTGGGGGAGAGGAAAATGAGAGGCGAATGGCAAATAATGTAATGCGAGGAATGAGAGTTTATGATGGGTACTTGGTATGTCTTGGCTTGGCGTAGATCTCCCCGGCAACGGCGCCAGAATTTCTTCCTGCTACCTCTTGATCTTGTGTTGGTTTTTTCCTTGAAGAGGAAAGTGTGATGCAGCAAAGTAGAGAAAGTATTTCCCTCAGTTTTGAGAACCAGGGTATCAATCCAGTAGGAGATAACACACAAGCCATCGAATACCTGCACAAACAAACACCAACTTGCACCCAACGCGACAAAGGGGTTGTCAATCCCTTCACGGTTATTTGCAAGGTGAGATCTGATATAGATGGATAAACGGTAACGTAATATTTTTGGTTTATGGAACGGAAAGTAAAAGATTGCGAAGAAAGTAAATAGGAAACTAAAATTGTAGATTGGAAACTTATATGATGGAGAGTAGACTGGGGGCCACAGGTTTCACTAGAGGCTTCTCTCAAGATAGAAAATATTACGGTGGGTGAACAAATTAGTGCCGAGCAATTGAGATAAAAGCGCAAAGTTATGACGATATCTAAGGCAATGATCATGAATATAAGCATTGCGTCCGTGTCAAGTAGACCAACTCCTGCCTGCATCTACTACTATTACTCCACACATCGACCGGCTCCTGCCTGCATCTAGAGTATTAAGTTCATAAGAACAAAGTAACACATTAAGTAAGATGACATGATGTAACGGGATAAACTCAAGCAATATGATGAAAACCCCATCTTGTTATCCTCGATGGCAACAATACAATACGTGTCGGTTCCCCTTCTGTTACTAGGATCGAGCACCGCAAGATTGAACCCAAAGCTAAGCACTTCTCCCATTGCAAGAAAAACCAATCTAGTTGGCCAAACCAAATCAATAGTTCGTAGAGACATGCAAAGATATCAAATCATGCATATAAGAATTCAAAGGAGATTGAAATAATATTCATAGATAAGTTGATCATAAATCCACAATTCATCGGATCTCGGCAAACACACCGCAAAAGAGTATTACATCGAATAGATCTCTAAGAACATCAAGGAGAACTTTGTATTGAGAATCAAAGAGAGAGAATAAGCCATCTAGCTACTAGCTATGGACCCGTAGGTCTGTGGTAAACTACTCATGCTTCATCGGAGAGGTGATGGTGTTGATGTAGAAGCCCTTCGTGATCGAATCCCCCTCCGGCAGGACGTCGAAAAAGGCCCCTAGATGGGATCTCATGGGTATAGAAGGTTGCGGAGGTGGAAAAATGGTTTTGTGGCTCCCCTAGAAGGTTTTAGGATATTTGAGAATATATAGGCGGAAGAAATAGGTCGGTGGAGTCACGAGGGGCCCACAAGGGTGGGGGCGCAGCCTACCCCCTGGGCGCGCCTCCCGACCTTGTGGCGGCCTCATGGCTTTCTTGATGTGCACTCCAAGCCCTCTGGATGTCTTCTGGTCCAAGAAAAATCATCACGAAAGTTTCATTTCGTTTGGACTCCGTTTGGTATTCCTTTTTTGTGAAACTCTAAAACAAGGAAAAAAACAGGAACTGGCACTGGGCTCTAGGTTAATAGGTTAGTCCCAAAAATCATATAAACTAGAATATTAATGCATATAAAACATCCAAAACAGATAATATAATAGCATGGAATAATAAAAAATTATAGATACGTTGGGGATGTATCAACTAAGTATAGAGATACCGATGATCGAATCTCGGGCAAGTAACATACCGTCAGACAAAGGGAATTATGTATGTTGTCATAAAGGTTCAACCGATAAAAGATCTTTGTGGAATATCTAGGAATCAATATGGGCCTAGGTCCTGCTATTGGTTATTGACTGAAGAGGTGTCTCGGTCATGACTACATAATTCCCGAACCCGTAGGGTCGCACACTTAACGTTCGTTGACGCTAGAGTAGTATTGGGATATTTGATGAGTGTTAACCAAATGTTGTTTGGAGTCCCGGATGAGATCCCGGATGTCACGAGGAGTCTCGGAATGGTCGAGGGATAAAGATTTATATATGGGAAGTCATATTTTGGGTTTCGGAAAAAAGTGAAGTTTTTCCGGTATTGTACCAGGAAGCTTCCAGAAGGTTTCGGAGGATTCCGGAGGGGTCTAGAAGTCCACAAGTGGGTTCACCATGACCCAAGGGTTATGGGGAGGATCCCTGGCCTTATTGGGCTAGGCGCACCAAGTCCTCAAAAGCCCATGTGGCTAGGGAAGGCAAAAAAAGGAAGGAGTCCTAGTAGGAATAGGATTGGACTTGGAGTCCAAGTCCTCTCCCCCCCCAGCTGCACCCTAGAGCTTGGAGGGGCTGTTTCCCACGCCCCTCCACCTATATATAGAGGGGAGGGGCACCCCAAGAGGATACACCAAGCCCTTGGCGCCCCTCTCTCTACCTTTACTCTGTACTTCCACCGCCTCGTCCCGGCGACGCTTAGCGAAGTGATGTCGGTGCTCCACCACCACCACACTACCGTGTTGGTTGCGATCCCATCTACTTATCCTCTCCTGCTTGCTAGATCAAGAAGGAGGAGACGTCATCAAGCCGCACGTGTGCTAAACTCGGAGGTGTCGTCCGTTCGACACTAGATCGGTTGGATCGTGATCGGATCGCGAAGAGTATGACTACATCAACCACGTGATAAACGCTTCCGCTTAGCGATCTACAAGGGTATGTAGATGCTCTCCCCCTCTCGTAGCTATGCATCTCCATGGATAGATCTCGTGTGTGCGTAGAAATTTTTTGTTTTCCATGCAACGTTCCCCAACACCTTTGATCCTCTCTTAATAGTGTGGGGTCACTATAACTCAAGAAAAATAAAAGAGCTACGCTAGATAGCTTCCAGAAATCCATTATTGACCATATATCATTTTCGATGGTCATCGGTCCACACAGATAAAACGAAAGGAACTAATACCTTTGTGTAGGATCGAAAGTATGTCTAGAGGGGGGTGATTAGACTACTTGAACAAACAAAAATCTAGCCTTTTCCCAATTTTAAGTTTTGGCAGATTTTAGCAACTTAGCACTAATCAAGCAATCAACCTACACATGCAAGTCTAAGAGTATAGCAGCGGAATGTAAAACATTGCACATGAAGGTAAAGGGAGGAGTTTGGAGGGAGCAAACACAATGTAGACACGGAGATTTTTGGCGTGGTTCCGATAGGTGGTGCTATCGTACATCCACGTTGGTGGATACTTCAACCCATGAAGGGTCACGATTGCGCGAATCCATGGAGGGCTCCACCCACGAAGGGTCCGCGAAGAAGCAACCGTGTCTATCCCACCATGGCCATCGCCCACGAAGGACTTGCCTCACTAGGGTAGATCTTCATGAAGTAGGCGATCTCCTTGCCCGTACAAACTCCTTGGTTCAACTCCACAATCTTGATGGAGGCTCCCAAGTGACACCTAACCAATCTAGGAGACACCACTCTCCAAAAGGTAATAGACGGTGTGTTGATGATGAACTCCTTTCTCTTGTGCTTCAAATGATAGTCTCCCCAATACTCAACTCTCTCTCACTGATTTGGATTTGGTGGAAAGATGATTTGAGTGAAAAGCAACTTGGAGAAGGCTAGAGATCAAGATTCATATGGTTGGAATGGAATATCTTGGTCTCAACACATGAGTAGGTGGTTCTCTCTTAGAAAATGAATGTTGGAAGTGTAGGCATGTTCTGATGGTTCTCTCCATGAATGAAGAGTGGGTGGAGGGGTATATACAGCCTCCACACAAAATCTAACTGTTACACACAAATCACCAAACTCGGTGGGACCGAATCATGAAACTCGGTCAGACCGATTTAGTTCAAAATGTGAACATTAGGATTTTCGGTGGGACCGACATGTCAACTCGGTGGGACCGATTTCATTAGGGTTAGGGCACAACGTAATCTCGATGAGACCGATTACACAAACTCGGTGGGACCGATTTTGGTAATAAGCTAACCAGAGAGTTGGTCAGGCAAACTCGGTGGGACCGCTTCGCTCATCTCGGTGAGACCGAAACGTTACGAAGGGGAAACAGAGAGTTTACAGTGCGAACTCGGTGGGACCAATCGCTCATCTCGGTTGGACCAAAACATTACGAAGGGAAACAAAGAGTTTGCAATTCCATCTCAGTGAGACCGAGATCCCTATCGGTGAGACCGGAGTGACTAGGGTTTGTGGCAGTGGCTATGTCAAGAGAACTCGTTGGCGCCGGATGGAATGTTTCAGTGGGGCCGAGTTTGACTTTTGGTTTGTGACATATGTGGATATGAGAAAGTGGTTGAGGGTTTTGGGGGCATATCATTAAGCATTTTGAGCAAGCAACCCATTAAGAAACACCTCATCCCCTTTTAATAGTATTGGCTTTTCCTATGGACTCAATGTGATCTTGGATCACAAAAAGTAAAATGTAGAGTCTTGAGCTTTAGATCTTCAGCCAATCTTTTGTCCTTAGCATTTTGAGGGGTCCACATTTCTAATCCATGACATGCCAATCATTTAGCTTTCCTGAAATATTTATCTTGAAATAGCATTAGCTCAATGAGCTATATGTTGTTAATAATTACCAAAACCACCAAGGGATAGTTTCACTTTCAATCTCCCTATTTTTGGTAATTGATGACAACATATAGATCAAAGCTTCGACAAATGATCATAAGATTGAAATACATTGTCACTTTGAGAAGTATGTGATAAGCAAGAGCTCCCCCTAAATTTGTGCATTATTTAAAATTTTCTCTTGAATGCAAATGCACAATCGATTAGGATCATGGATTACTCTTCCATGTCACATACATCTTGGTGGAGCGCTCAAAATGATAGAGATTAAAAGCTTGCATTCATCACCAAGCAAAGTGAATGATCATATATGGGATATAAGAGGTAATATCATCCAAGCAAGCATTAAAGTAGCATATGATCAAACACATGATCAAACAAGTATCTCACACAATCATAAAGTATCAACCAAGCACACAATAAAGTTCAACCAAAAGCAAGAGAGACAAAGAAGCAAAACACTCTCTCTCGAAGCCTATGATGTATATATTTCTCCCCCTTTGGCAACAAGTTACCAAAAAGATTAAAAATGCATAGTGTTATGCGTCTCTCAGGCTCGGTCTTCGAGAGGTGGTGTAGACAGAACTCCAAGGACAAAGACATCTATTGATGTAGTTGGAGCTGGTGGAGTGGGTGCTGGAGGTGGCACTGAAGCAGTAGCTGCTGGTGCTGACGATGTAGCTCTAGAATCTGGTACTGGCACTACAGCAGACCTCTGACCTCGTGGACACGCTGAAAAGCATCCATAGTTGCCTTTCCTCTCCTCTCCTCAGCTTCCTCCTGGAGTTGCTCAACAGTTGTCTGTATCTCAGTAACCTTTAGATCAAGATCATAAAATTTTGTCTCAACAATCCTCTTCAAGCTCTCCTGATTCTGAGTCAGGGTGGCCAAGCCCTTCTCAATCCTCAAAGTAGACTGTCAGATATGCTAGCTGATCTTGCTTGCTGTTCAGGAACACCTGAGATGCTTCCTCTACACTTGGCATCCTTGCAGCTTTCTCTGCCTTAGCCTTAGCTCTCTTCTCTTGTGCTTGAGCTGATGAAGGTTCATTCTCAGCCATCACAACTGTGTTGTCTTCAAATTCAGGGTACATAGGTAAGTGCTCCTTGTCCAACAAGTAGGTGCCTATGCCCATCTTTGAGTTGATGAGCTCCTGAATGTGTGGAGAATACCCACAAGATCTTTTCTAATCTGCTGCTGTCCTCTTGATTGTATCTACAATCAGACTCATGACCTTGAATTTCTGAGGCACATCAAATATTTGCAGCAAGTTGATGGAATGTCCTCTAATCATCTTGTGTTCTCCAGACTTGGGTAGCAAAGTATGCCTTAAGATGGTGTTAATGGTAGGCAGACCAGACAACAGATAGTGTGCAAATCCAAGCTTATGTGTCTCCAAAGCTTTATCAGGGATCTCTTTGTACATGTTTTCCATAGAGTTGTGGTATTTCTTCTTCTTGGCATACACATCCAAGTCATCCTCATGCTCTTCTGGGGCATTGATCATCTTGGCCCATTCTTCAATGGTAGATTGGTACCTTGTACCTTCAGACATCCATACTATCCTTCCATCTGGATAGAAGTGAGCAGTGGAGTAAAATTGCATAACTAGCTCATCATTCCATTTGGTCAACTTTTGACCCACAAAATCATCAACTCCACAAGCTTTGAAGCTGTCTTGTACACATGGGAAGTGATCTTCAATCTCTTTGATGTATTCCCAATCAACCCATCTAATGTCACAAACAATTGGCTTCTTTTCAAGAAGAATAGTCTCATAGAAGTCTTGTTGTTCCTTAGTGTGAAACATGTAATCAACTGCAGTCCTCCTCCTCACAGCATAGGGATCAGACTGTCTCCACAATCTCAGTCCTGCATCTTTCCTGATATGCATGTCCTCAGCCATAGGATGAGCATCATTGTGGTCTGGAATCTTGGCTTTCAGTTTCCTCAATACAAGGGATTCATCATCCTCTTCTTCAGCTTCAAGCACTGGGGCCTTGTTCTTCTCTTCAGCTGGGATATTTCTGGTGCTTCTCTTGGGCTTAGAAGGCTTCTGAGCTTGAGTTGTTGCTTCGGGAGCAGTTTTGGGCTTTGATGTGGCAGCCCCTGACTTGATTGCATCTCCCATAAGCTTTTGGGACTTTGGTGCTGGTGCTGTCGTGGTTCTAAGTCTGACAGTAGAATGGGGGTAGGAATGTAGAGGCAAGATCCTAGCTATGGAGGAGTTGTACACGCGAGTTTTACGAGTTCAAGCCTTTCTCAGAGGAAGTAACAGCCCTACGTCTCGGACCCGGAGGCGGTCGACTAGATATATGCGTGTGAGTTACAGGGGGTGCGAACCCTTGTCCCAGAGGAGGGGGGTGGCTTATATAGAGTGCGTCAGGACCCCAGCTCCCCTACGTTACACAGGGTTCAATGTTCATAAAGGAGGAGCGTTACTGGTAACGTCCGGAGTAAAGTGCTATAAATGATTATTAAAGCTATGACTTAAATCCTGACCGTTGCGGAGTGAGTGGCTTCACATCTTCTGGTGGTCGAGTGGTTGTTCGTATGGTCGAGTGTCTTCAAGACTGTCGAGTGGAACATAGCTTGGTGGTCGAGTGGATGATGATTTCTCTTTGACTGCTTCTGGTTCTTTTAGAGATGTCCTCAGGGAGGGTATCTTGGACAGATCCATGACCTACCCTAGGTACATAGCTTTGTCATTAGCCCCCGAATGGATCAGGGTTTGAGTGGGGAAGGAGTTGAGAACACTTCCGACTCATTCTTCATGTTGTCAGTATAACTTGCTCCGGAGCCATGAACTGAGGAGACAACGTCAACTTCTTTTTCAGTCGCCTTGGTCCATTCTTGGTTTTTATCGAGTGAATTTTCACGGTAGAATTCCGAATGATAATGCCGAGGACGTTTTCAGTCTGACAAGCTGCTCTGCTCCCCGCGGATTTCGTGGGATTCGAATTTTGGGAAGCGCACCGGACGGGTGAGGCCGTGGTAATCGGGATGGATTAGGCTGGTTGCCTCGATCTCCGCACCACCTTTTTCGCCACGTATTGCGCGCGCGACTGTTGCGGGATTTGTTTAGATCGCCTGGGCCTACCAGTCAGTCACTCGGGGAATGACCTTATAAAAGGTACCGGACCGGGTCTTCGCACCGCACGCTCCCATTCTCTTTCTTCTTCCTCAGACCTCTCCGCCATGCATGCTTCCGCTCTCTGCGTCAAAACCTCGCCCGAACTCGATCCACCGCCATGGGAAAAGAGAAGACGATAGCGCTGGAGCGCGCGAAGAAGGCAACCGCAAAGGCGAAGGGCAAGAGGACCAGTCAGGGCGGATCCTCATCAAGACCCGGCCTGCCGCCGGGCTGGATCCAGGGCGATTGGATCCGCTCGACGATCAGCCAGGACGACCTCGACGACCTGGTGGAGGGGGGACTGATCCCCCACAAATTGGCGCGGCTCCCGGGGAACGAGACCGAGCCACAGCCGCGGGAGGGTGAGTGCGTTCTCCTCGCCACCCACGTCGATCGCGGGTTTTCTCTGCCTCCCCATCCTTTCTTTCGTGGCTTTCTGAACTTCTTCGGGGCTCAACTTCACCACTTCACCCCAAACACCATAGTTTATCTGGCTGCCTTTGTGTCAATGTGTGAAAAATTCTTGGGCTGTCGACCGCACTGGGGTCTCTTCAAACACATCTTCACCTGCTGCTCCCAGTCAGTCAAAAAGGCCAATACGAGTGATGAGAGGACGCACGTGATTCAGATGTGTGGGGGTCTGGGGATCCAGATGAGGGACAAGAGCACCTTCCCAGCGATGATCCATCCCGACTCGGTCCGGGGCTGGCAGTCGACTTGGTTTTACTGTAAGGACCAACCGACTCCGGGCCAGTCGACTGGACTTCCTCCCTTTTCCCTAGCTCGAGTGGAGAAGTCCTCCTCCTTGAAGGTGGTCCCAGAAGACAAGGCGCAGGTCAAGGTGTTGGTCGAGCGGGTCGTCCAACTTGTCCGCGACGGGGTGACTGGGATGGACCTGCTGGAGGTCTTTCTCAGTCGACGCATCCAACCGCTTCAGGACCGTGACCATCCGATGTGGATGTACTCGGGCTTGAGGACTCCACTCGGATCCACCCGAAGGACGTCAGCGAAGACACCTTGGAGAAGTGGCTGAAGGGAATCACCAGCAACAAAGACAATCCCCGGGGGTCTAGGAGGGTGATTCCATTCGACCACTCGTGCCAGCCGGAACAGGTATGACTCTGCTTTGTCGAGTATCTTCTTGATTCTTTGTGTGACACCTTGTTGATGGTCGACTGAATTTCTTTCGATCGTTGTCCTTTCAGGCCCTCGTTGACATGTACTCGATGCCCAATGGAGTGCAGGGGCAAGACGTCGAGGAAGGAGCAAGCGGGGGCGTGAGCGGCGAGTGGCACTCGGATGCCGAGGAGGACGAGGAGAGCGATGACTCGAGTGATGACAAAGAGGTCGACTCGCCTCCTCGCAGAGAGAGAAGATCCAAGCACGCTCATGACCGGGCGAGCACCCCGGACCTGGCGACCGCGCCGACTGGGCAGTCTTCGAAGCGCCCCCGGATGTGTTCCCCGGCGATGATTGAGAAGTCTCCGAAGCAGCCCAAGGTTGTGCCGCCTCCAGTGCCAAAAGCATCGAAAGCCACCTCCTCCAAACTGCCAAAGGCTTTGCCCAGGATCAAAGTGACCGTCCCTACCATCTCCGGGTAATCATCTGACTTGTTCTTTTCATCGACTCGAGCAACAGAATGTAACCAACTGGGTGCGGGCTTTGCAGTGCTGCTACATCAGGAACCTCTTCTTACCAGTACCGAGATGAGGAGATGGAAGATGCGGTCACCTCCAACCCAGGTAAAAACTCTTATGATCTTGCTCTTGACTACTCGGTCGATTGAATTCTAGCGGTTCACTTTGGGGTCAACTGATCTTCTCCGCAGCTCCATCCAGCGTCAGTGATCTCCCAGATGACGATGAAGATGTGGCTCCTAGGCCCAGGAAGAATAAAAAGGTGGCGGCTGGTAAGGCGTCTCAGCAGGGGCCGACGACAACACCAAACGTCCATCAATCTGAAGAAGCGGGCGGGGCCTCTGTAACCTTCGTTGTTCCCTTGTCGAGTGAGCGCCCCGCACCGTCGACTGTACCGGTGATTCCTTCAGTCGTCCCATCTCACGCCTCGGAGATCCAAGCTGCTGCACCTGGGTCGTCTGCCCTCTTCTTCACCAGCTACCCTGTCCCGGAAAACCAGTCGGATGCGGCTGCGGAAGCCATCTGTCAGGCTAACGTGATGATGGAGCGGATGAAGACGGTGCACGACAATAGTCAGGCCGCCTACGACGCCAGCGCTGCTCTCCGGGCCAATGTCCAGGTAAGTAAACTTTCAACTGACCTTGTTCTATCAGGATATGCTACCCGAAATTTTTTTCTTCTATACAATCTCCTGTCGTTTGCGTCGAATCAGTGCACCCACTGGGTGTTTTGTTGTCTTTGGTAGTTGTGTTCTTCCACTCAGTCTGGGCGAGTAGGATCTGAACCGATGGGGGCACGCTAAGTGCACCCACTGGGTGTAGTCCCCGAGACCGCAGTCGACTGCTGGCATTCGACTGGGGTCTGAGTTCTTCCTTCCTTTCTTTTCTTCCACTCGACCCAGGCAGACCGGTCGAATGAGATCTAAACCGGTGGGGGCACGCCAAGTGCACTCACTGGGTGTAGTCCCCGAGACCACATTCAACTGCTGGCAGTCGACTGGGGTCTCAACAGTTTTTTTTACTTGACCCGGGCGGACCGGTCGAGTTGGGTCTTAATCAGCGGGGGCACGCCAAGTGCACCCGCTCGGTGTAGCCCCCGAGACCGCAGTCGACTGTGTGCATTTGGCTGGGGTCTAAGCGAACTTCCTTAAGTTTTATCCACTCAAAAGTGAACAACCTTTGATCTTGTCGATTGACACGTCTTTTGCCTTCTGCAGAAGTCTTGTACTCTCATTTCCAAGTTTGCTGAACTTGAGGAGAAGTAGAGGCAACTCAACCTCGACTTGGAGTTGGCCCAGCAGAATCTGAAGAAAGCTCAAGACGAAGCTACTGGTATGGAAGGTAACTGCCTGTCGACTGTCTTTTTAAAACATTTCTTCGAGCTCTTGTCTGATCTGATTGCTTCTTTTGCAGAGAAAATGAAGTTGGCTCTGGAGAAGAAGGACTCGGACCTCGCCGCTGCACAGAAGGAAGCCCAAGATAAAACTGCCCTTGTAGACCAGAAGTTGGCTTCAGTCGAAGCACTGGAAGGGGAGGTGACCAAGCTGAAGTCATGTCTCAACGAGTCTAACCGAAAGGTGAGTCATCTGAAGAAGGACAAAATTACCCTGAATGAAAAGTTGGAGTCTGCGGTCCACAAGAGGAATGACACAGAGGCTTATCTGAGAACTCTTGCCAAGAAGCTTTATCCTATGCTGGAAGGTATTTCTTTTAAACCGACTGTGTTGATGCTTGCGAACGGATCCTGTCCGGTCGACTCACTAATTTTTGGCTGCAGAATTCTGCCAAGACTTTGACGAGGAAACTGGAAAGGTCGAGACAGGTCTGGACCCTATCGCTTCTCCAGTTTGCAACGAAACTGCAATGAACGTGCTCCGACTGGAGTCTCGTGTCGCCAGCGTCACAAGCTACCTCGCGCGTCTGAAGGAGGCAGTCTCACGAGTCGACTCATTGCTCTGGCCAAGGGCGACGCTTCAAAATGACCTGGAATCCCTGATGGCTCAACTCAACGAGATCACTGACTGAGTGCAAGAATGGAAGAAGTCCTCCACCCGGTGTGGTGTTGACGTGGCGCTGTCCTTGGTGCGAGTCCACTGCAAGGAAGCTCGTGAAGACAAGCTGGCGGCGATCAAGGTCGCTAACACCAAAAGGCATGACTTCTAGTCCTTCATGGAGACTTTCATCGCTGCTGCCACTCGGATCGCGGATGGGATCGACCTGGACGAATTCGTCGAGCCTGCCAGCCCTCCTCCTGCCGAGTGAACAAACTTATGAGACTTGAATCTGCTTTAAATTTTCCTCGGAATGCCGAGTGGTTGTTGTAACCGTTAAACTCCTTCGGGCTTGATGCTCGAATACTTTTGGTTTGCTGCTTGGAACTTTAGGATTTATCCGAATTTGGTTTATTTCCGAATATGCTTGTGTTTTGCCTTCAAGTGGACTTTGTTCTTTGCTCGGAATAGTCTTTGCGTTGGAGATGCAGCTCTGAGGTGGCGACTCCAGTCGACCTTCGCTTCGTCGTCCTTGCGGATAGGGATGGAGCGCACATTGTACTTGTGGCATAGTCCCGAAGGAGAAGGTTGTAGTCGACTTGCACCTCGTCGTCCTTGCGGATAGGGATGGAGCGCATGTTGTACTTGTGGCGTAGCTTCGAAGGAGAAGGTTGCAGTCGACATGCACCTCGTCGTCCTTGCGGATAGGGATGGAGCGCACGTTGTACTTGTGGCGTAGCTCCGAAGGAAAAGGTTGCAGTCGACCTGCACCTCGTCGTCCTTGCGGATAGGGATGGAGCACACGTTGTACTTGTGGCGTAGCTCCGAAGGAGAAGGTTGCAGTCGACCTGCACCTCGTCATCCTTGCGGATAGGGATGCAGCTCTGAACTTAGGCGAGTAATAGACTGCAGCTAAGCCTCCGAGTGGGAGGATTGCTCTCCACTCGGTAGGATTTTTTAAACTTATGCGAGTACTGGACTGCAGCTAAGCCCCCAAGTGGGAGGGTTGCTCTCCACTCGGTAGGATTTTACGAACTTAGGCGAGTACTGGACTACAGCTAAGTCTCCGAGTGGGAGAACTTAGGCGAGTACTAGACTGCAGCTAAGCCCCCGTGTGGGAGGATTGCTCTCCGCTCGGTAGGATTTTACAAACTTAGGCGAGTACTGGACTGCAGGAGCCTCCGAGTGGGAGAACTTAGGCGAGTACTAGACTACAGCTAAGCCCCCGAGTGGGAGGATTGCTCTCCACTCGGTAGGATTTTACAAACTTAGGCGAGTACTGGACTGCAGCTAAGTCTCCGAGTGGGAGAACTTAGGCGAGTACTAGACTGCAACTAAGCCCCCGAGTGGGAGGATTGCTCTCCACTTGGTAGGATTTTACACACTTAGGCGAGTACTGGACTGCAACTAAGCCTCCGAGTGGGAGAACTTAGGAGAGTACTAGACTGCAGCTAAGCCCCCGAGTGGGAGGATTGCTCTCCACTCGGTAGGATTTTACACACTTAGGCAAGTGCTAGACTGCAACTAAGCCTCCGAGTGGGAGGATTGCTCTCCGCTCGGTAGGATTTTACAAACTTAGGCGAGTACTGGACTGCAGCTAAGCCTTCGAGTGGGAGAACTTAGGCGAGTACTAGACTGCAGCTAAGCCCCCGAGTGGGAGGATTGCTCTCCACTCGGTAGGATTTTACAAACTTAGGCGAGTACTGGACTGCAACTAAGCCTCCGAGTGGGAGAACTTAGGCGAGTACTGGACTGCAGCTAGCCCCCGAGTGGGAGGATTGCTCTCCACTCGGTAGGATTTTACAAACTTAGGAGAGTACTGGACTGCAGCTAAGCCTCCGAGTGGGAGAACTTAGGCGAGTACTAGGCTGCAGCTAAGCCCCCGAGTGGGAGGATTGCTCCCCACTCGGTAGGATTTTACACACTTAGGCGAGTACTGGACTGCAGCTAAGCCTCCGAGTGGGAGAACTTAGGAGAGTACTAGACTGCAGCTAAGCCCCCGAGTGGGAGGATTGCTCTCCACTCGGTAGGATTTTACACACTTAGGCAAGTGCTGGACTACAGCTAAGCCTCCGAGTGGGAGGATTTCTCTCTGCTCGGTAGGATTTTACAAACTTAGGCGAGTACTGGACTGCAGCTAAGCCTCTGAGTGGGAGAACTTAGGCGAGTACTAGACTGCAGCTAAGCCCCCGAGTGGGAGGATTGCTCTCCACTCGGTAGGATTTTACACACTTAGGCGAGTGCTGGACTGCAGCTAAGCCTCCGAGTGGGAGAACTTAGGCGAGTACTAGACTGCAACTAAGCCCCCGAGTGGGAGGATTGCTCTCCACTCGGTAGGATTTTACAAACTTAGGCGAGTACTGGACTGCAGCTAAGCCTCCGAGTGGGAGAACTTAGGCGAGTACTAGACTGCAGCTAAGCACCCGAGTGGGAGGATTGCTCTCCACTCGGTAGGATTTTGCAAACTTATGTGAAATGGATTCGCGGCTAAGCCTCCCGAGTGAGAGGCTTACCCATCACACGGTGGGATTTTCTTTCGAACTTAGGCAGAACGGATTCGCGGCTAAGCCCACCCACTGGGGGATTTCAGAGGTAAATAAAAGCAACAACAATCATGCGAGAAGACTGAAAAGCTCTTATCTTTGACGAACAAATTACAAAGGTACTTCTTATTACATTTTATTCGAATGAGTGCTTAAGTATAAAAGGCGCGGAGCAACTCTGCGTTCCAAGCCCGTGGCTCGTCTTTCTGATGCTCAACACTGTAAAGATGGTATGCTCCATTGTGGAGAACTTTGGTGATGATGAAGGGGCCTTCCCAAGCCGGGGCGAGCTTGTGTGGTTTCTGTTGATCCACTCGAAGAACCAGGTCTCCCTCTTGAAAGGTTCGGCCCCTCACGTTCCTGGCGTGGAATCGACCGGATCAAGGCCATCTCTCTTTCCTCCTCTAAGAGATCGACTGAATCCTGTCGGGCCTGCTCTGCTTCTTCTTCGGAGAAGAGCTCGACTCGGGGCGCATTGTGGAGCAGGTCACTCAGCAGAACAGCTTCGGCTCCATAGACCAAGAAGAAAGGAGTTCGTCCAGTCGACCGATTGGGAGTTGTCCTCAAACCCCACAGAACTGACGGAAGTTCATCGACCCAAGCGCCTGCTGCGTGTTTGAGGTCACGCATCAGTCGGGGTTTTAATCCTTTGAGAATCGGGCCATTAGCTCTTTCTGCTTATCCGTTTGACTGCGGGTGAGCGACTGAAGCATAGTTGACTCGTGTGCCTTGAGAAGCGCAGAAAGCTCTAAACTCGTCAGAATCGAAGTTCGACCGTTGTCCATGATGATGATGTGTGGAACTCCATATCTGAATGTCAATTCTCTGATAAAACTGACAACGGTGCTGGCTTCAAGACTCTTGATAGGTTTAGCTTCGATCCATTTGGTAAACTTGTCGACTGCCACGAGCACATGAGTGAAGCCGCTCCTACCAGTTCTCAGTGGTCCAACCATATCCAAACCCCAAATAGCAAAGGGCCAGACGAGAGGAATGGTCTTTAGGGTTGACGCTGGCTTGTGAGACATGTCCGAGTAAAACTGGCAGCCTTCACATCTGTCGACTATATCTTTCACCATTTCATTTGCTCACGGCCAACAGAATCCGGCTCGGTATGCTTTAGCCACGATGGACTGAGAGGACACATCGTGGCCACAGGTCCCTGAGTGGATGTCGTTGAGGATCATTCGACCTTCTTCTGGCGTTATGCATCTCTGACCGACTCCGGTCACGCTTTCCCTGAACAATTGTCCTCTTATCACAGTAAAGGCCTTGGATCGACGGACGATCTGCTGAGCCTCTTCTTTGTCTTCTGGGAGTTCTTTTCTGATGATGTATGCAATGTACGGCACTGTCCAGTCGGGTGTGATGACCAGAACCTCCATGATTAGGTCGACCACTGCTGGGACCTCGACTTCAGTCGGATCTGTGGCGCTCTTAGGCTGCGGGGGCTCTTCAGTAAAATGATCTTCTTGAACGGTCGGTGTGTGAATATGCTCCAAAAACACATTGCTGGGAATGGCTTCTCTCTTGGAACCTATCTTTGCCAAGTCATCGGCTGCTTGATTTTTCAGTCGGGGTATGTGATGGAGCTCTAACCCCTCAAACTTTTTTTCCAACTTCCTCACCGCGTTGCAGTAACCAGTCATGGCCGGGCTTCTGACGTCCCACTCCTTCATCACTTGATTGACTACCAAATCTGAGTCGCCATAGACCATGAGGCGACGGACGCCGAGTGAGATGGCCATACGCAACCCATATAGGAGTGCTTCATATTCAGCTTCATTATTGGAGGAATCAAAGTGAATCTGGAGGACATATCTGAGCTTGTCTCCTCGGGGGGATACCAGAACCACCCCAGCACCGGAACCATTCAGCATTTTGGATCTATCAAAGAACATGGTCCAGTGCTCCGAGTGAACTTGAGTCGGCAGTTGTTGTTCAATCCACTCGGCAAGGAAATCTGCTATTGCTTGGGACTTAATAGCTTTCTTTGCCTCGAACTTGATATCTAAAGGAAGGAGTTCAATCGCCCATTTTTCCACTCGACCAGTTGCATCTCTGTTGTGCAGAATCTCTGACAACGGAGCGTCGCTGACGACTATAACAGAGTGATCAGAGAAATAGTGTGCAACCTTCTTTGTGGTCATGTAAATCCCATAAACAAGCTTCTGATAGTGCAGATATCTCTGCTTTGACGAAGTCAGAACTTCGGAAATATAATAAACTGGGCCCTGAACTTTATAGGCTTTTCCCTCTTCTTCCCGCTCGACCGTAAGTACTGTACTGACGACTTGTCCAGTGGTTGCTATATAAAGCAGTAAAGGCTCTTTGCTGATTGGGGCAGCAAGCACCGGCTGGGTGGAAAGCAGGGCTTTTAGCTCTGCAAATGCTGCATCAGCTTCAGGAGTCCACTCGAACTTATTTGATTTCTTCATCAGTCGGTAAAGAGGCAGTGTCTTTTCACCGAGGCGAGAAATGAATTGACTTAGAGCGGCCAAACAACCAGTAAGCTTTTGGACATCGTGCACACGCACAGGGCGTTTCATCCGGAGTATGGCACCCACTTTCTCTGGGTTAGCATCGATGCCTCGTTCAGAAACAAGAAAACCGAGTAATTTTCCGCCTGGAACTCCAAACATGCACTTTGATGGATTAAGCTTGATATCATACCTTCTGAGGTTGGCAAAGGTTTCAGCGAGGTCAGTCAGTAGGTCGGAACCTTTACGTGACTTGACCACAATGTCATCCATATATGCTTCCACATTCTGACTGATCTGAGTGAGCAGGCACTTCTGAATCATCCGCATGAATGTGGCTCCAGCGTTCTTCAAACCGAATGGCATAGTGACATAACAGAAGCATCCAAATGGGGTGATGAAAGCTGTTTTTATCTCGTCGGGTCCGTATAGACGGATCTGGTGGTACCCAGAGTAGGCGTCCAAAAAGGACAAACGCTCGCACCCCGCAGTTGAGTCGACTATCTGGTCGATGCGAGGGAGAGGAAAGTGATCTTTCGGGCAGGCCCGATTGATATGTTTGAAGTCGATGCACATGCGAAGTGAGTCATCCTTCTTTGGGATCATGACAACATTGGCTAACCACTCGGAGTGGTAAATCTCACGGATAAACTCAGCTGCCAAAAGCCGAGCCACCTCTTCACCGATTGCCTTCCTCTTCTGTACGGCGGGCCGTCGAAGATGCTCTTTGACTGGTTTCACTTTTGGGTCGACCCGCAAACGGTGCTCAGCTAGTCCCCTGGGAACACCTGGCATGTCAGAAGGTTTCCATGCAAAGATGTCCCAGTTCTCACAGAGGAACTGGATGAGCGCTTCTTCCTATTTGGAGTCGAGTGTGGTTGAAATGTGAGTCGGAGCAGCATTGGGGTCTGTCGGGTGAATGTGAATTGACTTTGTCTCGCCAGACGACTGGAATGCTGAATCTGTGGCGGGCCTCTTGGCTCGCAACAAATCACTCGGATCTGCATTTTTATGATATTCTTGCAATTCTACTACAGCCATCTGTGCATCGGCAATCTTTGAACCCTTCTGGAAGCACTCTTCCGCCTTCTTCAGATTACCAGTGATAGTGATCACCCCTTTGGGACCAGGCATCTTCAATTTGAGGTACACGTAACATGGTCGAGCCATAAAACGTGCATAAGCTGGCCTGCCCAGAATAGCATGATATGCACTCTGAAAATCCACAACTTCAAATGTCAACTTATCTTTGCGGTAATTCTTGGAATCACCGAAAACCACGTCGAGAGCAATTTGGCCGAGTGATGCAGCCTTCTTGCCTGGAATGACCCCATGGAAACTCATATTACTCTCACTGAGTCTGGAATCGGAATGCCCATTCCTTTCAACGTTTCTACATATAGTATATTCAGGCCACTGCCACCATCCATCAGAACCTTTGTCAGTCGGGTGCCTTCGACTACTGGGTCGACCACCAACGCTTGCCTCCTAGGGGTGGCTATGTGCGTTGGGTGATCGGACTGGTCAAATGTAATGGCGGTCTGGGACCACTTCAAATAACTAGGTGTCACCGAAGAGACCATGTTCACTTCTCTGTTGATGACTTTCAATCAACTTTTACTCTCAACGTCAGCGAAAATCATCAAGGTGGAATTCACGTGGGGATAACCATCATCATCCTCTTCCTCATCCTCAACCTTGTCTGCTTCCTTCTCCTTTTCCTTGGGCTGTTTCTCTCGGAACTGTTGGATTAGGAGTCGACACTGTCGAGTGGTATGCTTCGGGTAAATGAAATTACCCTCTTCATCTTTTTTGGTGTGGATGTGGCATGGCAAATCCAGCACATCGTTTCCATCTTAATCTTTTACTTTCTTGGGGTTCCACGGCCCCTTGGGCTTCCCTTTGAACTTTCCTTGAGTCACAGCTAAGGCTTCACCAGGGGCGGCTGGCTCGGCCTTGCGCTTCTGTTTCCGACTGGAGTTGCCTCCTCCGGTTTCATGGGCGACTGTTTTGTGCTTGCCACTCCGGAGTCGGTCTTCTTCTTCACCGTTGGCATACTTGGTCGCAATTTCCATCATCCGAGTCAGGGTCATATCTCATGTCCGACCGAACTTCATATTCAATTCCCGATACTTGACACCTTCCTTAAAGGCACAAATTGCATGGTGATCAGACACATTCTCCACCGTGTGATGCAATGTGATCCATCTCTGGATACAATCCCTCAAAGACTCATTCAGTTTCTGCACGCAACACTATAATTCGGTCAGCCCTGCCGGCCGTTTGCAAGTCCCTTCGAACATTCTGACAAATACTCGGGCAAGATCTTCCCAAGTATAAATACTGCTTGGTGCTAACTGATTCAGCCATGCTCTAGCCGAGCCCTCTAGCATCAGAGGAAGGTGTTTCATGGCCACTTCATCATTGCCGCCACCAATCTGGACAGCCACTCGGTAGTCTTCAATCCAAGTATCAGGCTTGGACTCACCAGTGAACTTACTGACTCCAGTCGCCAACCTAAAGTTGGGAGGAATCACTGCAGCCTTGATGGCCCTGTTGAAGCATTCCGGACCTGAGACATGCACCCTGCTACTGGTTGGTACATCTCTGTCACGACCCTCTCGGTGAGCTCTGTTTCTATCGACCAAGCCCTGAACGAGAATAGATCTCGCATCAAAGCCTGGCTCTCTGGGGTCGACTGGAACCCCTCGCCCCATACTGTGAGGGCGTTTGTCATCATGCTGCCGAGGCACGTACGACCCACTCCTTGGGGGAGGTGTGGGCACTCGACGACGATCATCGCGATCGACTCGGTGATCATACTGCTCACGGTTTCTATACTGATCTCGTCGGTCTCCACGTCCCTCACGCCTCGGGGGCGATCTTGGGCTGTGAGCCGACTGAACTATGTCTGCAACCACGGACCTGTTATGGATCCTATTCCACGACTAAGATACTGTTGTATTCTGCTCTCCTGCTGCACGGAGCAAAGCTCGGATCTGCACCAGACCTCGACCAGCTTCTGATTGGGAAGGTTGGATCGACTTCGCTATCCAGGCTGCAGCCGCGAGATTCTGGATCGGAGTTCGGTATACCTGAGTCGAAGGCGGAAAGAGTTGACGTCGACTGGATTCAGGAGCACGCTATCGAGCACGCTCGTCGAGTGCGCGCTGGAGATTCTCCAGACGAGTGCGCTCAGCCAAGTTGGCCAGGCGCGCCTCCTCCAAGGCCTGGGCCTCAGGGGTTTCTCCAACGATAGGAGTGTGAAGTGCATCCATGTTCCGGTGGTGAAGTTCTTCTCTCCGCTGCGAGGAGAGCGGTTCGGGGCGGTACTCTTCATGAACGCGCGACGGATCGCCGTTCCCATTGCCTCCGTCTTCACGGGTGAAGCCAGGAGGACAGCGTGGTCCATTGACCATCAAAACTTATGCCGCTGGGTCGCTGCTATCGCACTCGGATGCGGTCTCTATGGAGCCAGTCGACAGATCGAACAAGCCATAGAGGGTTTCGTCAGGCTCGATTGCCGCGACTTGAGGGGTGGCCGACTGACGAGCCATCGCATGCTTCACCCACCGCTGAAGCCTCGACCGACCTGAACGTTTGCTTCGGCAGGCCGCAGGGAGGGGGGAAGCCATAGGAGCCGATCGATATTGGGTCGACGGCTGCCGCAAGAGGACGCCGTGGACGCATGCGCGAAAGTGTGTCGCCCCGCGGACGGGGAGTGCGTCGACGTCGAGTGGAGCCTCCTGAAGCCAAGTGGAGTCGTTGGCAACAAACACGAGCGCGCCGAGACGGATCTCACGGCCCTCAGCCAAACCTCTGCCTGAAACCATGATGAAGGGGATCAGAAAAATTGCAACTTCTCCAAAAAGTCGCTAAGAAACCTGCCCCATGGTGGGCGCCAACTGTCGTGGTTCTAAGTCTGACAGTAGAATGGGGGTAGGAATGTAGAGGCAAGATCCTAGCTATGGAGGAGTTGTACACGCGAGTTTTACGAGTTCAGGCCCTTCTAGGAGGAAGTAACAGCCCTACGTCTCAGAGCCCGGAGGCGGTCGACTGGATATATGCATGTGAGTTACAGGGGGTGCGAACCCCTGTCCCAGAGGAGGGGGTGGCTTATATAGAGTGCGCCAGGACCCTAGCTCCCCTCCGTTACACAGGGTTCAATGTTCATAAAGGAGGAGCGTTACTGGTAACGTCCGGAGTAAAGTGATATAAATGATTATGAAAGCTATGACTTAAATCCCGACCGTTGCGGAGTGAGTGGCTTCACATCTTCTGGTGGTCGAGTGGTTGTTCGTATGGTCGAGTGTCTTCAAGACTGTCGAGTGGAACATAGCTTGGTGGTCGAGTGGATGATGATTTCTCTTCGACTGCTTCTGGTTCTTTTAGAGATGTCCTCGGGGAGGGTATCTTGGACAGATCCATGACCCTACCCTAGATACATAGCTTCGTCAGGTGCAGCATCGTCTTCCTCTTCTTTTGTTGGATCTTTAAACATGGATGATCTCCCAAGGACTCTGGCGGTGGTCTTCTTGACCCTCTCCTTCCTCTTCTTGCCATCACCAACTTCTTTGGGTTCAAGAGTGAACTCCATAGTTTCTTGAGTGGAGGCTCTGGCCTTAGACATAGGAATACTTTTTTGCCGGTGCCTTCTTGTTCAAGCCTGGCTTTGTTGCAGCAACTGTGACATACTCCTTCTTCAAGACTTTCTTCTTTGACCTGACTTCTTCTTCTACAGCCACATAATCCTCATCCTCAAAATCGGAGGTTCTCTTCTTCCTTGACCTGGTGGCTGCCTTGGGCAAGTTACTAGGTGTGCTCCTGCTGCCCTCATCATAGCTGCTTGAGGGATCAGAACCCTCACTCAATTGCACTTGTTTTTCAGATCTGTTCTGACTGTCACTCTGGTCAGACATCTTGGCAAACACACTGAGAGAAAACCCTGTAAATAGATGTAGATGAGGTAGAGTGGATGAGCATCACAAAGTGCAGAGTTTTTGCAAAACAGATGACTCAAAAACTTAGTTTTAGTTCTCCACACAAAAGCATTTCGGAGCTACCGATTTGTTAGACTCGGTGATACCGAAGCAATTTTGGAACCTAAACTAGTGAACTCGATCAGACCGAGTCACAGTTCGGTGGCACCGAGACCGTTAGGGTTTCACAGAGAATCAATCTTGGTCACACTGATTTGCAATTCTCGGTCAGACCGAAAATGCATGTGCAGTGGCCTTAGCCAAATCGGTGAGACCGATTTCTACAACTCGGTCGGTCCGAGATGAGTTCGGTGGAGACCTAACCCTAAATTTTCGAATCAAATCTAACCTAAAGGATGTTTTCTCTGGATAGAGTGTGCTCATACGTGGTAAAGATCATGGAAAAGCAATGTGCTATGAATCGGAGTAGGGAATAGCACAAAGAGTCGAACCCATACCCTAGTTTGGCGGGAGTTCACTACGGCGGAAACGGTGGAGCAGATTTCCGTTGACGATGATGGAAACCAGCGGCGAGAGGTCGCGGCGGCGAGGAGATGATCCGGAGACCCGAGGAGGCAGAGCAGGACACGCGTGGGCTGAGAGGTTTTGGAGAAATTTCCAAAATCTCACCCATGGGTTTATATATCCCGACCCTGTCGGTGTGACTGAGTGGAACAACTCGGTGGCACCGAGATGCAGAATCGCAAGCGGTTACTGCAACTTGGTGTGACCGAAAAGTTCAAAACCTAAATCAACTTAGTGAACTCGGTGTGACCGAACTGGATGAATCGGTCATACCGAAATGCACAAAGAGGTTTTGGAAGTTTAAGTCTATGACGAATCGGGGACTCCGAGTGCTCCTCACACAGAGTGGTTCGAATCTGACTTGATCAAACTTTGTGATGTAGCATTAATAGAGTTTGAGACGAGAAAAGCATAAATAGCTAGAGGAGGTTCTTAGGCATCCTTGTGCATCCACTTGGCAAAGGAGAAAACGTCAAACAATCAAAACAACAAGTGGATGTCCTTGAATGAGAGAAATATGCAATCAACATGCTCACACAATAAAATGGCAAATTGAAATATGTGACAAAGCATGCACAAACACTCTAGCATCTATCAAGCAATTGGCGATGACTAGGTCATCTATATATGAGTATATTGACTGAGGAGTCAAATGAAAACATTTGATCGTAGGTAATACTCATCGTTTAAGCACAAGTAGGGTTACCACTTTTACATGATGCATTGTTGTGTTCACACCATTAGAGTTGCTTTAGCTCAATTGGTTAGAGTAAAGCTCCCCCTAGATGTGATATCCCCCGTATGAGGGATGAACTAACCTTGGGTTATGTCAATGATGACTTCATGTAGGTGTTGAAGATGTAGATGCTCAATGTTGATGTATATCATTCGGAGCAATCCATTGGAGTGAGTTGCACTTTCAATACCTACACGGGTTAGTCCCACAAGGAACAAACAAGGATATCCATAGACATAGAGTGATGTTCACATAAGATGGTGTCCATGAAAGCATTAGGTTACCTTGTCCCTTGTCTTACCAACAAGAGGGTTTGTGACTCCTAGAACTAGTGCAAGATGTGGAAGTTGTTTGCACATGTCCTTGCCAAAAGATATGAGTGAAGTATGTTGGCAGAGTCACCCTCAAGAACTCTCTAGTTCTTCTTCTTCGGGATCCACATCATCTTGATGGGAATCCTTGGAGTTGTAGTCATACTTGATGTAGTCTTGGGAACCCACTTGACCAAGACCTTGGGAGCTTCTTCAAATGTATCAATCTCCTCTTGAAGCTTGTCCTCCCCTTTTAGCTTGTGGTCTTGTGGTGGAAGATCATCTTGAGCTTGTGTCCCTTGAAAATAAGTAGGATCATACTTCTCTTGTTGAGGAACAAACTTCGTCTTGGGGTATTGATCTTCTTCCCACTCAACTCCATTGGCATTGAACTTCCGTTCAAAACCAACACCTTGATTCTTCCGGTGTCTTCCTTGCGTACAATTTCCTCAAATTGCTTACTTCCAGCAAGCCTCTTGTAAACACCTTTCTCTATAATTCCCTTCAATAAACTATTTTCTTGCTCAAGTGTAACTTGGCTAAGAGAATCGTTAGTGGAATCAAGAGAACTACTAGAAGCAACAACATTGGATTTAGCATGATTATTGTTACTACTAGATGAAGAATATTTCTTACTTTTGTTGCTAGATTTAACTTGTGGCATGTAAGTAGACAAGAGTAAACGCTTGGCAATGTAAGAAGAACTTTTCTTGCGAAGATCATCATTGATTGCTTTTAAGAACCCATGCTCTTGCTCAAGGTTGAGCTTTTCAAAGCGTAACTTTTCATGAGTCTTTAAAAGCTCTCAATGATTTTCCAAGGTAGTTTCATGAGCTAACTTAAGAGTGTTTAGTTCTTTAGTTAGACGCTCAATCTCCTTCTTATCATCATCATTCATTTTATCTTGATTAGCATGATTAATAGCAAGTTCATCATAGTTCTCATCACTAGAGTTGTCAACAAGTAAATCATCATCACCTAGCAAATCATCTTCATCACTATTGAAATCAACATACTCGGGGTGTGATACCTTTGGGCCTTTAGCCATGAAGCATCTTCCAATTCCTTCATTTGGTGACTCAAATATGTCGTAGGAGTTGGTTGACACAAGTGCTAGACCGACAACACCTTCATCTTGAGTATATTCGGAGTCGGAGTGATAACTTCTCTCGGAGTGATTGTCGGAGTCGGAGCCGGATACCCATTCACCAACATGAGCTTGATATCTTCGTTTTGTGTAGCTCTTTGATGATTTGTCCTTCCTCTCCGAATCCTTGCTTCTCTGTGATGTTCTTCGTTCATAACGGCCATCTCTACTCCTTCTCTCTCTTGGTGGTGATTCTTCTCTTCTACTTCTCCTTTTGGGTGAATCTTCTCTTCTTGTGTAGGGAGTCGTACACTCATTGGAGTAGTGTCCGGGTCTTCCACAATTATAGCAATTACGTTCATGACTCAAAGATATTTTGTCATTGTAGGACCTTGACTTGGAACTTCTTTCCTTGCTTCTACTCTTGTAGAACTTGTTGAAGTTCTTCACCATTAGGCTCATTTCTTCATTGAAGGCTTGTTTCTCACTTGATGATGTAGGAGCATCACATGAGGCTTTGTAAGCACCACTTGACTTGTTGTGAAGCTCTTCCTTTTCCTTGAGTGACATCTCATGAGCAACAATTCTTCCAATGGCTTCCGTAGGCTTGAGATCTTTGTAATTGGGAATCATTTGGATCAATGTGCACACGGTATCATATTTTCCATCCAAGGCTCTTAGGATCTTCTTGATGATGAATCTATCGGTCTTCTCTTCACTTCCTAAGATGGCAATCTCATTTGTGATGAGAGCAAGCTTAGAGTACATTTCAGCGACACCTTCACCATCCTTCATTTTGAACTTGTCAAGTTGACTTTGAAGCACATCCAATTTCGATTCCATGACAGAGTTGGTACCCTCGTGCATATCAATCAAAGTATCCCAAATTTACTTTGCATTCTCAAGATGACTGATTTTGTTGAATTCTTTGGGGCATAATCCGTTAAAGAGGATATCGCAAGCTTGAGCGTTGTATTGTAGCATATTCAACTCTTCCACGGTAGCTTCACGGTTTGGTTCTCTCCATCAAAGAATTCACCTTGCAAGCCAATACACACAATAGCCCAAATGGCGGGGTTATGTCCAAGAATATGCATTTTCATCTTATACTTCCAACTAGCAAAATTAGTAACATCAAAGTAAGTACCTCTACGGTGGTAATTTCCCTCGCTAGATGCCATACTCTCCTAGGTTGTGAAACCAAGGCTATGATCACCAAGCGCTGTGGAAATTAAGGAAAATGGATACCAAAGCTCTAATACCACTTGTAGGATCGAAAGTATGTCTAGAGGGGGGTGATTAGACTACTTGACCAAATAAAAATCTAGCCTTTTCCCAATTTTAAGTTTTGGCAGATTTTAGCAACTTAGCACTAGTCAAGCAATCAACCTACACATGCAAGTCTAAGAGAGCAGCGGAATGTAAAACATTGCACATGAAGGTAAAGGGAGGAGTTTGGAGGGAGGAAACACAATGTAGACACGGAGATTTTTGGTGTGGTTCCGATAGGTGGTGCTATCGTACATCCACGTTGGTGGAGACTTCAACCCACGAAGGGTAACGGTTGCGTGAGTCCACGGAGGGCTCCACCCACGAAGGGTCCACGAAGAAGCAACCTTGTGTATCCCACCATGGCCATCGCCCACGAAGGACTTGCCTCACTAGGGTAGATCTTCACGAAGTAGGCGATCTCATTGCCCGTACAAACTCCTTGGTTCAACTCCGCAATCTTGACAGAGGCTCCCAAGTGACACCTAACCAATCTAGAAGACACCATTCTCCAAAAGGTAATAGACGGTGTGTTGATGATGAACTCCTTGCTCTTGTGCTTCAAATGATAGTCTCCTCAACACTCAACTCTCTCTCACTGATTTGGATTTGGTGGAAAGATGATTTGAGTGGAAAGCAACTTGGAGAAGGCTAGAGATCAAGATTCATATGGTTGGAATGGAATATCTTGGTCTCAACACATGAGTAGGTGGTTCTCTCTCAGAAAATGAATGTTGGAAGTGTAGGCATGTTCTGATGGCTCTCTCCACGAATGAAGAGTGGGTGGAGGGGTATATATAGCCTCCACACAAAATCTAACTGTTACACACAAATCACCAAACTCGGTGGGACTGAATCATGAAACTCGGTCAGACCGATTTAGTTCAAAATGTGAACGTTGGGATTTTCGGTGGGACCGACGTGTCAACTCGGTGGGACCGATTTCATTAGGGTTAGGGCATAACCTAATCTCGGTGAGACCGATTACACAAACTCGGTGGGACCTATTTTGGTAGTAAGCTAACCAGAGAGTTGGTCAGGAAAACTCGGTGGGACCGATTCGCTCATCTCGGTGAGACCGAAATATTACGAAGGGGAAACAGAGAGTTTACATTGCGAACTCGGTGGGACCGATCGCTCATCTCGGTTGGACCGAAACGTTACGAAGGAAAACATAGAGTTTGCAATCCCATCTCGGTGAGACCGAAGTGACTAGGGTTTGTGGCAGTGGCTATGTCAGGAGAACTCGGTGGCGCCGGATGGAATGTTTCGATGGGGCCGAGTTTAACTTTTGGTTTGGGACATATGTGGATATGAGAAAATGGTTGAGGGTTTTTGGAGCATATCACTAAGCATTGTGAGCAAGCAACCCATTAAGAAACACCTCATCCCCTTTTAATAATATTGACTTTTCCTATGGACTCAGTGTGATCTTGGATCACTAAAAGTAAAATATAGAGTCTTGAGCTTTAGAGCTTGAGCCAATCTTTTGTCCTTAGCATTTTGAGGGGTCCACATTTCTAATCCATGCCATGCCAATCATTTAGCTTTCCTGAAATATTTATCATGAAATAGCATTAGCTCAATGAGCTATATGTTGTTAATAATTACCAAAATCACCCAGGGATAGTTGCACTTTCACTTTGATTAGAGAATTCCACTTGAGCCTTGGTGTCGATGTTTATTCTTGGCTCAAGTTGGAAACACAATTTTGATCACGACACTTGGTGAAGACATCAAATAGCTCCGCCCATAAACCATGTGGGAAGCATTTCTTTGTATTACATCTTCACACGCCCATCATGTGATCATCCACAAGAAACAAGCATGTAATCCTTTGTTATGCCTATGTTCAACTTTCCCTTGTCAACCATGAACATCACCACTTGATGTCATCCTCTCATGGGCTCTTGGAATATTTCTCTTGATGCAAGCTCATGAGAATCACCTAACCCACATAGACATAAACAAGCACATAGTACGGGTTAGGACACACAGCACAACTGACAATTTCTTACCTAACCACAAGATCCCATGTGATACATTATTTGCACTTGTGTGTTGACCATTCAGAATTTGATCTTCAAGCTTTATCTCGGTCAACTTTTATCTCTATTCCATGATCAACACTTGATGTCTGGCGGGGCATTTATTTTCATCATAATAACGTCCCCAAAACAACCTCAAGCGAAATGTGCTCAACACGATTTTTCTTTGTTCTGTTGAGTTGAACGATTTTGCTTTTTAAATCATTCCAATCCGAGGTCATACGCAAAATTTGCAGCCCCAACAGTCTGACCCTGACAATGAGGAGAAAAGTTTTGCCCATCACCAGACACCCAGACACTAATGTCTAATACATGGCGTGAGCTATTCGGCCACCAAGATTTCCTCGAATGAAAAAATGTTGAACACGAAAAGTCTTCGTCTCCTTGAGCTGAACAATTTCCGTTTTCAATCATTTCAATCCGAGGTGTTGTTTATGGTATTCATTCCAAAATCGTACAATATCCATACTGCATCACCACTAAAGCATATCTTCATATTAGCATGATTTCGTTGTTGTCCATGGGAATTATCGTTCATTACCAAGTCCTAATGCATATATTTGGATTCCATTCTTCATTTCATCTAATATACTTCATGCATTGCCAATGGAGCTGCCATTCAAATGTATATCTCAATGCAAATATTAGTCCATAAGAATTGTCATTAATTACCAAAACCACACACAAGGACTGCATGCACTTTCACTTGCCATGTTGGCGACGAGGCCACTGGCCTCGCCAAACGTTGCCAAGATGGCGGGGATGGCACACAATTCATTCTTAGTAGAGTTCACAAAAATACCAGCATCATCCGGGAAGAGGGAGATCCTGCATCTCGCAGTGCGGGTGCATGGACCTAAGAATACCCCTCTGAGTGGCCAATTAAAGGATGCTTGCTCAGGAGCTCTTCAAGTTCACTACTTGAAAGCGCATGCCGGTTCACGTTGAGCTCAGTGGGGATAGTTGGATCAGGGCGGTTGCAAGTATTTGTTAGCCTATGGGAATGGATCAGCCAAACCCAGCTTACGCCAAATCATGAAGACACATTCTCCTGGAATTTTACCCCCAATGGGGGTCTACTCTTCATCTTCGGCCCATGCGGCCCAAACCCATCTCATCCCATGTTTGACTCTGCCAAGATCTGGTCCACGCATGCTAAGCCCAACTGCAAATTCTTCGAACGGCTCATTTTTTACGATAGAATTCTCAATGCGGATAGGCTTGCCGCTCATGGATGGCTGCATGACCCTTTGTGCTAGCTTTGTCTCTAGGCTTCGAAAACAGCGACACATCTTTGTAAGGACTGTCCATTCTCTATTGTTATTTGGAACCACGTGAGTGCCTGGACGGGAGAGACTTTACCTGTTTCCAACTTCCTGCCAGAGCCTAGCGGTATATCTGTCTGGTGGGATAATATCATTGACTCGACATCAAATAAGGTCCGAAAGCACTGGAGCAGTAGGCCGGTCTACGCCATATGGAATCGAAGGAGAGGAACAAACATATTTTCACTGGCACGCGCATGCCTCACCTCGAGGTGGTCATGTTAGCTGTAGAGGGCATAAGGCAATATCATATGGCATTTGATGGCGCCATGCCCACCGTGGGAGTCGATTGAGTCATTTTTGTTTTGTTGGTTTTCGGTGGTTCAGCCATATTCCCCTCAGAGTGCGCCTCCTGTACATATTATTTCTCTCTTTTTCGTCTATATAAAAAGGCAATGCTCCTAGCGGTTTCTCGAAGTTCTTTTTTTTTTGAACCGAACCAGAGGTGTTTGAGTGGTTGGGATTTGTTTTCAATATATCCAGTACCGGTCTGTAGCACAATTGACTTGTATCCTTGGTGAGCAGTTGAGTGAGTGAGTATATATACAAGCTGTGAACCCTCCTCTCAACACTAGAGAATGACGCAAATAGTCCTAAAATATTCAGAATTGTGACAACGTTAACAAGTATAAAAAATCACCGTGCTATGAAAAATTGAAGACAAGTCAGAGACAAAAATTCGTGTAGCTTCATACGTAGAGAGGGGATACATTTGTTGGAGGAGTGGGGAAGCATATGCATTTCTTTCTCAACGCCTCCTAAAGTTGGAGATGGACGTCCCTTGCCTCACCCCACCAGCCTCCTATTAAATCCTCGCTTGAGTGAGAGAGCGTCCTTCACACAATCCTACCTACAGAAAAAATAAATTGAACGGGACCTGGCTGGCCGGCGACTTGATTGGACAAGATCGAAGCAACAGGTCTAGAAGAGCCAATCGTCTGAAAGGAACATATATACAAGAAGAAGAGGAAAAAGAAAGGCAATGTGATTACTGATTAGAGAGATGTGTATGGGTGGTGGAAGGCAGTAGGGGCTGTACAAGACATGGCACTAAGCTAGCTCTAAGCACCTTTCTTAATCAGTGGTGCCATGATTATATTAGTAGGTCTACATGGAACAAACCCACAAAACATAGGGTATAGCTTGTCCACCAATCAATTAAAATCTAGAACTCCTCCATTATAGACCTCCCTCCAAATTTTAATCGGAAAACTAGTGGAACTGCTCGCAATAATTATAAATAAAATAAAATATTTTAAGTTGTACCAAAGCAAAACCCATAATACTATGTATATTTATCTGATGTATCTTTACGCGATTGGTGCCTAATATGCTCCACTAAAATAGAAAGAAAGACCTCGCCTTCACCATGAACCATTGCTTAGTTCTGTTTGAACTGAATTATTGCTTAATTATGCGGCTGATTTTTTTCCTTGGTTAGGAAAGCAAGGTGAGCAGCAGATTTAAGCGTATCCACAAGGAAGTTACCCAAACAAGCTAGAACTAGTTTTGCTACAATTTCAGTTGTGCAAGAAAGATATACCTAAAACGAAAAGTATTTCTAGGGATGAGCTTCCAGCTCAAAAGCGGCCGGTACCGCAACTTGACTGATACAGAGGGTACACGCCACTTTGCACATAGGTACATCTACGTTTTTCCGTTGCACCTAGCCCATATTGTTTTCCGTTTATTTTAGCATGAATAATTTTGAAGTTATCCTTTGTAAAGTAATCTTGCTTTTTTTCTATTGTCAAAAAAAAACTTGTTTTCTTTTTCTTTTGTAGGGTAAAGCAATCTTGCTTTGAGGGTTCGCTAACTGGAAAAAGGACGATATCGTGTAGCATCCTGTCAACGCAAACACACCCTCCTCTTCTCCAAAAATAGAAGCTTAGGGTTTCTCTGCCTTCCAACGGCACCATTGTCGGTCCGCCTCGTCTCTGCTGGTCCTAGAGCCACAATGGACCCCACTTCCTGTTGGATGAAGGGATCTTGCTTAGTTTTAGGCGTTTTTATAAGTTAAGTTCTCCTTGCCTAGCTCTCATTCCAATGAGCATCACGTCCTTGGAGAGCGTGTGAAGGTGCGTCTCCGACAGATTTCGCAGGATTCAGTTGGTGCCGGTCTTCGGTGGATCTGTTTGAATCCAACCTTTGTCCATCTTCGTTCATGTGTCTTTCGATCTATACTTCTTATCATTGGCGACGGTTATTGTCTGCGTTGGTCTTGTGGGGCCTTAGCACGATAACTTTTTGAAGGGTCGGTTAGGGGGGGGGGGGGGGGGGAGGAGGTTTAATGCTTGCAGTTGTCGTTGGGTGGTCTACGAACATGGATGCAATTTTTATTCTTTGTACTGCCATGGTATATGATAAATAGATCGAAAGTTTTCTTGAAAAAAAGTAATCATGCTTTAAGTGCATGCACCCGCAATGGAGCCGATTTATCTGTCTCGATCTTAGCAGGGTCATTGGCCAAAATCCTGAAACAGAGAAGGCCACATATCTTCTTACCCAAAGGCCAAGGGGCAACCCAGTGGTAGGACTAGGTAGGACTGCGGGCGGATGGTGAAGATGTACTGATAACAACAGATGATAGATTCTTTTTATTTTTGAGAAAGATGATGATAGATTGATAGGGACTAGAAATGGTTTGAAGAAGAGGCTATTTTTCTCAAGTTGTACGCGGATAACATGAGGCCTTAGTTAGGCGACACGAGTAGGATAGAAAATTTTAGACTGCCGAGTATGCACCAATACGATCGATTTATTAAGCTACAGTGAAACAATTGTGTGGTACCCCCATGAGCGTATCGCAGCGGCCCTTTCAATTATTTCATCACGTAAATAAAAACCCCAGAGGATCCGAATTTCCGGCCAAAATAGAAAACGAAAAAGGCACAGGAATGAATATCACAACAGTACTAGTCTACCTCACCCTACCCTACCCTCTACTAGTACTAGTATTGCTGAAAACCGGAAGGGAAACAACAGGTGCCCGCCCGCCCCCCTATTCCCACCCCCACTGCTCCATGATGGAATTGCCCTCCATTAATCCTCCTCTAATCATTCCAACCACTCTTCCTTTTTCCTCCCTCCCTGGAGAATCCTCCCCGTAATCCCCCACTTAATCGCCATTAGTTTACACCTAATTAAGACCACTCTCTCCTAATCCGCGGCTTAAGGGTTAAGACACACACCCTTCTCCTCCCTCCATTGGTTTGCTTGCCACACCTCCCTTCCCTCCACGCTTGTTAGCTCGCAGTTGCACCGGCGCGCTCCGAGAGGGGACGAGGTCGCCGTGCGCGCTGCGGCATGTCTAGCGCCGGTGATCCCGGCGGCGGGATCGCAGGGCCTGGGCGCGCGGCGCGGCTGCCGCGGTGGACGCGGCAGGAGATACTGGTCCTCATCGAGGGGAAGCGGGTGGTGGAGGTACGCGGGCGCGGCAGGGGCAGGGGAGCAGCCGGCGGAGCGGCCGCGGAGCCGACCAAGTGGGCGGCTGTGGCGGAGTACTGCCGGCGGCACGGCGTGGAGCGGGGCCCCGTGCAGTGCCGGAAGCGGTGGAGCAACCTCGCCGGCGACTACAAGAAGATCAGGGAGTGGGAGCGCTCGCTGCCGTCCTTGGCGGGGAAGGAGGTGTCCTTCTGGGCCATGCGGAACGACGCGCGGCGGGAGAGGAGGCTCCCGGGCTTCTTCGACCGCGAGGTGTACGACATAATCGAGGGCCGTGGCAGCGGCGGCGGCGGCATCCGCGACAGTGGCAGTAATGCGGCCGCGGTGCTCGCGGAGGTTGGGGAGGAGGAGGGCAAGGAGAAGGTGGTGTTCGACAGTGGCCGCGCGTCCGTGGCCGGGGACGACGGGCTGTTTTCGTCCTCATCGTCGTCTGAGGAAGAGGACGAGGAAACATCCACGCCAGCGCCAGCGCCTGCGCCGGTTCTGCCGGCGGCTCCATATCCGCCTCCATCTCTGGCCGTCGCCGTGCCCGTGCCTGTACCCGGTGAGCGCGCCGCTCCCTTCCTTCTTGCATGCGAAGAATGTGTGCTTTTTGAATTGATGGTGCAGTTGAGCCGCTGGTTTGTTGCTGATTCTTGGCGGTAAAAGCGTGAGCTTCATCGGTACTACAGTACAGAATTTCGCCCTTTTTTTCTTGTGCAAATTTCGTCTTGGGGGTGTGACCTTTTCTGCATCGAAGAATTTGATTTGGTTCTTGATGTGCTCTTGAGCTCTTCTGATACACAAAAGATACGCATTTAGGGGCATGTTGAACAAAAAAAAAAGGTTTTGCCGCGTGATAATTTGACCTGCAGAACACTTGCTACTATTATCCTTTCCAGGATGCTTAATGATTCTTCAATTTGGGGTGACAACTATGCCAGCTCTATACTGCTGAATGTAGGAGCTGCTCTGCTGTTGTGTCGATTAATCAGTTTTGTTTGTGTCGACGGGTTTGACATCCATTCAAACGGAAAATTTGGTTCCTTATTTTTTTTCTTGTTAGTTATTCGATGATATTGGGCAGGGCATCTGAATTAACTATTCTTTCTGATTCCTGGAGTTACATGTGTGATTGCTTAGACTCTTTTAATACTGTCATAGTCTGGTTGGTTGCTTGGCTGAAATAGTTTTTGCTTCTTGTGGTGTTGGTCGCAGAGAAGAAGACCGAGGCACCTACGCAAGGGAGCTCAGAGCAAGGTAAAAAAAAGAACTGAATTTTACATGGTTCCTATTCAAACATTTTAGATTTTTCCCTTCCATACTTTTGCGCTCAAGTTTCTTACGGTCTTCGTTTTGGACCTGTTCCCACTTATAACAGCATATATATATATCCCACTGGTTTCATCAGATAAAAAAAATCTTATCTTAAACATTAAATATTTAAAGTTTTGTCTCATTCCTACTTTCTAAAATCCGAAAATATACTAAAATCATCACAGAAATTTCTCAAGTAAGAATATTAAAGAATACCTGTGTCATTCAACCCTGCTAGATGGTGAATGCTATTGCTATTTTTTTTCTCAAAGATGCCTCAGTTTCATTAAGAAGAAAGTTCAATAGACCAAAATTACATATCATTTTCTTCTTTTTTAAGAAAAACTGACCGCAGGCAGCAAACACAGATGTTCGGCCTGTTTCAGTTGACAATATAGTGAATAATTTGGCAGTTAACAAGTACACAAAACGTGCTTAAGAAGCGATAGTTTTGAACCTGAATTTATAAAAGAAAATGAACCAAATTGTGCTGAAGCTTAGGCATCAAATCCACCAGGTTTGAGATGTTCACAGGAGCATGTCAGTTTCAGGCAGCTATAATTCAAAATTGTTTGCCACACTGTAACGTTTCAGGCAGCGCCAATTCAGAAACATTGCCCATGATGTTAATCTGTTGACTAGGGTCCTTGTCTAGCTAGTGATTAATAAACTACATTATGGTCAATCCACTTGGAATTTTATTGAGAAAATTGACCAGCCTCATTTTCAATTGAAGTCTTGCACAGATTCTGAAATGACCAAAAGTATTTGTGGTATTCACTCTATTCACTTCACTGACAATCTAGCATGACTTTAGTCTCTTCCTTTGCTTAGAAAAATAATCAACTAGCTGGTACCTCATTTTTACATGTAGATTTTTGAGTTATTCTTATCATCTACTACCTCTGTCCACTAATTTAAGCCGTTTGGCAGTTCAAATTGAACTGCCAATTTGAATTGCCAAATCGTCTTACATTAGTGAACAGATGGTGTAAATGCAACTCACAAAGAAATCAAAAGCATAAGAACAGAGCCCAAAACTTTTAGATTTGCTTATGAGAGTTGAGAAGAAACAAGAGTTATTATACTTACTTTATTTCAGCAAGATGAAGTTCTCCCAAATCAACAAATACAACGCCTAAATTTAAGCATGATGTGCAAGCAGTGTGAGACAAACAACAGCGCTACCTAACAATCCAAATTTTTAACAGCAGGGACATCCAAAGGCAAGCAACAAGAAGAAATTAGAATTACCGATGAGCCGCCACCACCGCAGGGTGGGCACAAGAGGCAGCGCAGCGATGATGCCCCAGGAGAAACCGCTGACCTGCAGGGCAAGCTTGTTGAGATTCTAGACCGGAGCAGCCGGATGGTGGCGGCACAGCTGGAGGCGCAGAACATCAACTGCCAACTGGATAGGGAGCAGAGGAAGGACCAAGTGAGCAGCTTGCTAGGTGTGCTTGGCAAGGTGGCTGATGCCCTCTACAGAATTGCTGACAAGCTGTAGTTTGCCCGCTGTAAACGTCTTGAGCAAAGTAAATAATTACTGCAAATAAGAAGGGAAATAGCATGAAATTATAAGAATGTACAGATTGGTAGAGTATCTCGGCATTCGATTTTTCTTGTAGACTGGTTCTGAAATTTAGTCAGAAACCTGAAGGAGATGGCTTGTTTTCCTCATGGGAGATGCAAAAGCTTGATAACATTTGTTGTACATCAGAAGGGCACAACCTTGTGTATTCTGGTGAATCTGAATCCAGGGGAGGAATCTTGGTGCTTAATTGTGGACTGCATGGATGTTCTGTTTCTCTCCAAGTTGATTCTTGAATGCACAGTAAAACACTATGTTTGTCACGAAACTACAAAGGGAAGTAAAAGATGTTTCAGCATACACTGCTCATCACTGTAACTTGTTGAATTCTAGGAGTGCAACTGCATTAACCACAGCTCCCAGCACAAGAAATTCAAACGTGAATTAACAACTATAAATAAAACCGTAATTAACAACAGCTGGTCAACTCGGATCACAAAACCGAGGCATAGGTACAACAAAGTATCCACTAAACACATGTAGCATCATCGAGAAGTTTTAAACTTGTAAATTTCTTAAACATACATTGACAAAGGCTCCAGAATATCAGCTTTACTCATCATCTGCTCTACTTGACCTGTAACGCCGGGAGTTCATCTTAGAGTTGGTCTGCATCAGTGGTGGTGGTGGTGGTGGTGATGCTTTAGGGTCATCTTCATCCATCTCACATTGGTCAGTTCCATCAGAGGCTACTGCTGCTGCTGCACTAATGATAGATGGGTTTGCACTACTAAATCTGGGGCCCTCATCCACCACCATGGCATCAACTGACTTCTTCCTAGGGATGAATGTGACTGAACTAGGAATCTCAGCAGGTGTCTCAGGCTGCATCTTGTTGGGATCTGATCTGCCTAACAGATTGTGCAAGTCTGCAAGAGCTCTCCTGTTAGATTCGTCGGTACTCTCTGGTGTCTCCAGAGTGTAACATGTGTACTTTGAAGGGTTCCTAACATAGTCAGGAACCCCAGATGGCGTGGAGGAGTTGCCCGAGTTGCCCTTTGTTGTGACCACATCCATGGACTGAGGAACCATGGGAGAATCTTCATCATGTTCAAGAAGCTCCACTGGTTGTTCTTTAACATCCGCATTAAACCTCACACGTTTCCTTGGTTTTGAATCGGCTTGCTCCTCCTTCCTCTTCAGTATAGGTTTCACACCGATATCCTGAGCTCTCATTGCTTGCATTCCAGCAGTTGCACACTCCTTGGTTTGAGTTGGAGAACGAAGGCCAATTTTAACTGAACCATTGTCTTCTCTGAGCCTTGCAGATGCTGCATCAAGATCTGCCCGAGGATCCTTAGATAAACCGCAGATCTCATCAGTGGTATCATCAAGGAGGTCAGGCACTACAGTATTGATGCTCATATTAATGCCCTCATCCATGATTTCACTCATGTACACACGTTCTGCAGCATCTTCTTTACCAAATGCCGCTCTATCATATTTGTCCTCCTCTTCCTGAAAGATAAACACCCAATCAGAACAAGGTGCAAATAGATAGGTATGCCAAATACAAAAGCAAAAGCTCCTTACCTGCATTTAGTATCAGATTTTGATAATTTTAGTGTTTGCATGTTATAAAGTCATCTTATATAAGTCTATAAACAGTCTGGTTTACTTTATGATTTATCTTAGTACTAGTAATTAGCAAAGGCAAATGGCCTTCAAAAGAAATGAACAGTCCTTAAGGTTCCATTGAAACTGTGGAATAGACTCTTATCCCCTGCGGCATTTCCCTGGAAAAAGACCCCATTGCAAAAATCAAAAGCAAAAATCACAACAAGCAAACAACATGAAATGAGCAAATTGATGACAACGATACTCCAATCCCCCATACTTAGCGCTTTTTCTACCCCGCTAGGAGACTGGAGATCAATACACTCTACAGATGAAACGTTTCTTCAGCAAGCCGTAGGGTATGAGTAGCAAATGAAGAAGCCAAATCGGCCTTACTATCTTAATAAATGCCCTAATTTCCACAAGCAATACAGCAACGAATAGCAAATGGTCAAATCAAATAAAATCGAAAGTTATTTTTCTCTCACCTCCCGATCCAGAGTCGGGTCGAGGCCGATCGAAACCCTAACCTCCTCTTCCTCGTCCTGCTCCTCCTTTCTATGGTCCTCGCCCCTCACATCCTCCTCATCCTCGTCATCATCTTCGGGGTCGTCCTCAAAGTCCTGCTTGGACCGCCGCCTCCGGCCGCGGAGGCACCCGTTGGCATCGTAGAACGCGGACGAGCACGGCGTGTCGGCGCGCTCGGCCGCGGCGCGCTCCTCCTCGTCGTCGCGAGCCTCCGACGGGCGCGCCCAGCGCTGGCGCTCAACATCTCCGGCGGCGACGGACCAGGAAGCTGCGGGGAAGGAGGAGCTCGGTACGTCGCCGAAGAGACGCGACCCGAAGAGGCGCTTCACCCGCTCCTCGAACCCCTCCCCGGCTCCGCCGCCGCCTCCTCCTCCGCCCCCCTCGGCCGCCATGGATCCGACGCGAGGCAGCGAGCCAATCTTACAGAAGCTTCTCGAAAGTTCCTCTCGGCCCGGCCGTGCGCTGTGGGTTTGAGATGGGGGTTTGCTTCGAGTCTGAGAGGCTTGCGAGGTTTGAAGTTGAAGACGGCAACTCGCGGTCGATAATCGTTTCCGGCTTGGGTTTGGGCCCGGGCTTTGGTGTCGGTAACGAAACGGGCTAGAACGTCACATGCACAGTTAATACGTATTTTTTATTAGAAAAGCAAAAAGTACAGTAATACAGTATTACTTTGGACGTCGATAACTGCCGCACGTCTGGCATATCAGGTGGTTGTGCCGCACGACCTGTGTGGCACGGAGACGGTCCCGCCCGCACGACCGTGTCCGGGCGCGCGCAGCCACAGCTCGCACGTCCGGTGTGTGGAAAATCGACCACACGTCCGGGAGAACGATCGTGCTGCCCGCACGACCGAACACGCCAGTCGTCCCGGCCTCCTTTCGAACCCCATACCGACCTGCCGCCGTCGTCTCCTACCTCTCGATCCCCTACCTCCATCGTCTTCCTTCTCTGGTAGCCATGACAACCAGAGCAGATCCCTGGCGCCTCCCCGCCGCTAACCACCCACCCACCCCCACCCCCAAACCCCGTCCTCCCAAGACGACGAGCTAAAAACAGGTGGATCTCCGATCTTCTTCTATTTCTCGTCCTTCTTCTGTCCAGAAATTTGAAATTGCAGATTGCCCACGAAGATGTCGACTAGATCCACGTTGTCAGGGCAAACACCCCATGAAGTTGTGTGTATTCGCATTTGCCCACCAACATACGCCAGATCTGCCATATACTATGCTAGAGTTGAGCTAAGCTTATGGGTTGGCTTGGTGCGAGTGGTTGGTAATGAAGGATGCGTATGAATCACTAAAAAAGGAAGAGAAAAGAGGAATTTGGCATAGGGAGGGAGGAAAAATAATTGCCACTTGTATATAACGTCAGATGCCATCTATCGTTGTCGTCAGCTGCCACCACGTTATGTTGTTGCTTGCCATCCTATTTTACTGGCTGTTGGCATCCCTTCAAAATGATAGCTGGCATCCAGATTTTAGAAAAAGAGACTAAATGTGCATGTCCTACTTGCCATGATGTGTTGGTTGCCTACGCAGGAAATGTGATAAGATTGCTGTGTTATCTTTTATGTGCAAACAACAAGAATGCATTTTGCGAATTGTTGATGCGTTCTTGTTCATGCAGTGACTGAAAACCCAGTGGCAGAAAAAGTGGAAGAAATGAATCACAAAGACGGCACTGATTCTTGGTTTTCTCAAAGGCCGGAAACGCCCCCTTGGGATGCAGCAGAGTAGAATCAACTAATTTCTGTAGGGCCGATGCTGCCACTACTAGAGCAGTACGCGGGCATCGGTACGATGCATGACAAAAAAGAAGGAACAGTTGCCATGTTTGTGACGAGGAATATGCCATTCTACTTATGTCATACAATGTCATTTTTCGCAGGTTCTTATGACTCAACCACACTCAGGGGGATACCATGGCAAGTTCAGTCACAGGGCGCTAACGCTGACAAATGTACGGGCGACCAACTTCAAGTAGCTAATGTGGCAAATCAAGGTAACACATATGAAAAAGAAACATACGGGTGTGGCCGTGAAATTAAACTTGCAAGGATGGCAGAAGACTCACCAGTTATATGGGAAAAATGTAGGACCTTCATGCAGCACATGGCATCAGGCGGCAACCATGTACCTGCCATCAACATCGTACACAGGTGAGTCCATAAAGTGAAGTTATGGACAGTGAATTAGGAGAAGGAACATAGGTGACATTAGGGTTGCCATGCCTGGACAGCTGCGGTTGCCATGCCTGGACAGTTGCAGTTGCCATGATTGGGCAACTGCAGTTGCCATGCCTGGACAGCTGCAGTTGTCATGTGTCATAAAATATGATTGCAAATGTCTAAACAACTCTGGATGCCAGTTGTGAACAAATCTGTGTGGCATGGATGCACCGCTACATGTGCCATGTTGTACAAACTACAGTTGCCATGCATTGACCAACTGCTAACATGATCACAGGTTGTTATGGTGCAACCACATCGGCAAACGTCTCATGGAAAGCTTCACAGTTGCAGGACAACGTTATTGCAGATAGAGCACATCAAAATGGAATGACAAACTAGATACGATCAGCACATGTGACACAACAAGGTAAAAAAATTGTGAAACAGAAAAATAGTAGTGCATTTGCTTTTGTGGAAAAAGCACGGGAGGAAAAAAGTAGATTTGTCACGGTGGTGTTGGAAAAAACAAACAAAAAATGCTACCAAGTGTGGTGTGCAAAAAATCATCTATTGTCTTCACGATTTGCCAACTGCTATATGATTGTGTGCAACATTCATGATTGCTCGCATTTGTCTAGTGAACTCATACCTAGAGTACAAGTTTTGATGCTAAAAAAGATGTTGGTTGCCATGTATGTTGGATTGTAGCTGCCATGGATATAGAATCCATGTTTTGATGCTAAAAAATGATGGTTGCCATGTCTTGGTAACAGTAGTTGCCATATTTGTTGGATTGTAGCTGCCATGACTGGAGAACTACAGTTGCCATGCATGGCCATATGTAGATTCCACGGCTTGCTTTGTGAATGATGTCATGCAGGATCACATGCAGTTGTTGTATTCCGTTATGATAAACATGCCATCCAAGCAATGCTTACACTCATACCTGTTTTTTTATTGCAGGACCTTCAACTACAATCAACAGCGGCGTGGGGACATCTACTGCGGGAAGCTCTGAGCGCATGGAAGAAGCATTCAACCAGCCAGCCAACAATCATGCCACAAACTATGCGGAGTCAGTGTCGGAAATGGCAATCGTTCCAGCAATGTCGACAAGCACACCTTTGCACACCAGCACAGGCAACACTTAAGCAGATGAAACAGCAGCCGATACTGAAGTGAATGATGAAACTGACGACGAAGCACAAGGGGATGAGGATGGTGGGCAATCAGAAATCATGGTACCTCAGGCACCGTATGTTGGGCAGAGATTTGATTTGTTCGAAGATGCCAAGGAATTCTACCAGAGATATGCAATGTTCCATGGGTTTGCGGTCAACACCGAATACCATAGGAAAATTAAAAAACTAACGAGTACAGCAGATGTGAGATGAGGTGCTACAAGGCCCGAAGGAACAAGAAGGGTAAAATGTGTTGCGCCTGTCGTTCCGGAACGTAAGAGAGGTATCATTGTCAAGACGGAATGCCCTGTCCGGTGTAAGCTAAACGTAGATGGAGCACGGTGGGTGGTCACTTAATATTTTGATGAGCACAACCACTAACTCATAAAGAAGTTTGACCTGGTAAAATTTCTGAGCGCCCACAGAGGATTCACTCCCCTCGAGAAGAAATTCATAAAGCTGCTACATGATTGTAACGTCGGTCCATCAAGAATGGTCCAAATACTGTCCCTCATCCACAGCGGAGATGGTAGGCTGAGTAGCATGCCCTACATACCGGCAGACGTCACAAACCTAAAGGCAAAGTACCATAGAGAGAGAAGGTTGGCTGACGTAGAAGACACGATAGCCTACTTCGATGAGAAAGCAAAAGCAGATCCAGATTTCTTCTACAGGATAAGATTGGACGATGAGGACCATGTCAGGAACATGTATTGGGTGGATGGTGTTGCAAGAAGAGCCTACAAACATTTCTGAGATTGCATTTTGTTCGACGTGACATATCTCACTAATATGTACAAGATGCCATGCGCTCCATTCATAGGAATAAATAATCACAATCAGTCATTGCAGTTCGGATGCGGGCTCGTTCAGAACGAAGACACGGATGGGTACACTTGGCTGTTCAAAACCTTCTTGGAGTGCATGGGTGGACTTGCTTCGATGAACATAATAACAAACCAGGACTTTAGCATGTGTGCAGGCACAGAGGAGGTCTTTCCGTTGGCAGTGCACAGGCACTGAAGGTGGCACATTATAAAGAAGGCTGAGGAGACACTAGGACCGTTCTTTGTTGATCGTCCAGAGCTGCACAAGGCATTCGAGTTGTGCACGGACCACAGCTTGATGGTGGAGGAGTTTGAACGGAGCTGGATGGCTATGATTCAAACATATCAAGTCCAAGACAACGAGACGCTTGCTAGCCTGTGGGAGAAACGAATGTACTGGATGCCGGCCTACTTCATGCAGTGCTTCTTCCCATTTCTGCAGACTACACAGCGCAGCGAGGGGTTCAATGTTGTTCTGAAGCGGTACGTGAGCCCTGGCAACTCATTGCTACAGTTTGCCAAGCAATACACGGCTTTGCAACAAAAAATACTGGGATCTGAGCTATAGCAGGAAGCAAACACCGCGCTCAAGCAGCGTAAGTTGCTAACATATTTACCAATGGAGAGGCAGATGAGCAAGACATATACCAACAAGATTTTTAACAAGTAAGTCAGTTGTGTTACAGTCTTATTTGCACAAGCATGATGGTAGTAGGTGCCATATAGAATGCAATGCAGTTGCCACCTTTTTTTAAATGCTGAAATATTGAAAGTAGCCATTGAGTATGGGGTGACCATAGTATGTAGTTGCCATGTTTAATGAACTGCAGTTGCCATGTGAAGTCAACTACAGTTGCCATGTTTAATGAACTACAGTTCCATTTGCCATGATGGTATGAAATGCACTTGCCAATTAAAATGTTATGCATTTGCCATGTGAAAAATATCATGCAGTTGTCGTAGCCATCATTCATTTTAGATGCCTTTCCTACGTTACAGCCTACATCAACATAAGGTGCTACAAAACATCATATAAGAGTTTAACAAAACCACAACAAACTTGCAGATTCCAGGAAGAAATAAAGCGTGCCAGCATGTACACGGCTTACCAGGTGTACGAACATACGTTCAAGGTGTGTTCTCTCTTGGGCATGTCGGATTCAGAACCTGAAGACCCAGACAAAGGAAGGAACTACTTTGTGAAGGCCTCAATAAGCGAAGGAGAATACTACTGTCAATGCTACAAATTCGAACGGGACGGGATTGTGTGTTGTCACATACTAAAAGTAATGGACATGAACGCGGTGACATGAATGCCCCGCCATTTCATACGGCGGTGATGGACTTGGGACGCTGATGACGTATTGGGGCCACAAACATCAAATGCAGTTTTGGCTGTGCATGATGAGAGACCAAAGTCAACCATGGAAGCCGTGAGGCACGTTGTGTTGACAAAAAACTATGCTGAACTAATAGATGAAGCGTGCAAGAGTGATGAGATGTAACGCCCTCGATGTGGCTATATCTCCCACGTGTCGAAGCACGACTTAGAGGCATAACCGCATTGAAAGCAAATGTCGCAAGTGAGGTAATCTTCACACAACCCATGTAATACATAAGGGAAAGAGATACATAGTTGGCTTACAATCGCCACTTCACACAATTACATGAATAAAGCATTACATCAACCAGATACAATCAAGGTCCGACTATGGAACCAAAATAAAAGAAGACTACCCCAAATGCTACACAAATCCCCGATCAACCCAACTGGGCTCCACTACTGATCGACTAGAACGAAACAACACAAAGGACAAGATCTTCATAGAGCTCCTCTTTGAGCTTGGTTGCGTCATCTGCACGATATCCTCGGCACCTGCAAGCTGGTTTTGGAAGTATCTGTGAGTCACGGGGACTCAGCAATCTCACACCCTCACGATCAAGACTATTTAAGCTTATAGGAAGGGTAAAAGGTATGAGGTGGAGCTGCAGCAAGCGACTAGCATATATGGTGGCTAACATACACAAAAGAGAGCGAGAAGAGAAGGCAAAGGCACGGTCAAGAAACTATGATCAAGAAGTGATCCTATAACAACCTACATCAAACATAACTCCAACACCGTGTTCACTTCCCGGACTCCGCCGAGAAGAGACCATCACGGCTGAACACGCGGTTAATGCATTTTAATTAAGATAAGTTTCAGGTTTTCTACAACCGGACATTAACAAATTCCCATCTGCCCATAACCGTGGGCACGACTTTCGAAAGTTCAATCCCTGCATGGGGGTCCCAACTTAGCCCATCACAAGCTCTCACGGTCAACGAAGGATATTCCTTCTCCCAAGACAATCCGATCAGACTCGGCATCCCACTTATAAGACATCCTTGACAATGGTAAAACAAGTCCAGCAAAGCCACCCGAATGTGCCGACAAATCCCGATAGGAGCTGCACATATCTCGTTCTCAGGGCACACCGTATTGTCCAAGGTTCCGGTAGGCCAGCCCAGAGTTGCCCCTGGTGGCCACCGGCAGCTGACAGGTTGGACCAACACTCAGAGGAGCACTGTCCCGGGGGTTTAAATAAAGATGACCCTTGAGCCTGCAGAACCCAAGGGAAAGAAAAGGCTAGGTGGCGAATGGTAAAACCAATGTTGGGCCTTGCTGGAGGAGTTTTATTCAAGGCGAACTGTCAAGAGGTTCCCATTATAACCCAACCGTATAAGGAACGCAAAATCCGGGAACATAACACCGATATGACGGAAACTAGGGTGGCAAGAGCGGAACAAAACACCAGGCATAAGGCTCGAGTCTTCCATCCTTTACCAAGTATATAGATGCATTAAGTATGAATAAGAGATATTGTGATACCCCAACAAAATATCCATGTTCCAACATGGAACAAACTCCAATCTTCACCTGCAACTAACAACGCTATAAGAGGGGCTGAGCAAAGCGGTAACATAGTCAAACAACGGCTTGCTAGGAGAAGGTGGGTTAGAGGCTTGGCTCAACAATATGGGAGGCATGATAAGCAAGTGGTAGATATCGCGGCATAGGCATAGCAAAAGAGCGAGCAACTAGCAAGCAAAGATAGAAGTGATTTCGAGGGTATGGTCATCTTGCCCGAGATCCCACAAGGAAGAAGGAATCCATGAAAAAGACAAACGGACGTAGACGAACGGGTCCTCACAAACGCGACGTTATCGGAACCAACCCGAAGAAGTAACACCGGAAAGAAGCACACAACATAGTAAACAACCACCACATAAACATGGCATGATGCACAATCAAGTATGATGCATGTCCGGTTTAAATACGCATGGCATGGAAAAGGGCACAAACACAACTACAAGTTAAGTGGAGCTCAATATGCAACGAGTTGCATATTGACGACACCACAACAATTATTTAGTTCTCTCTCATTTATGTACTCAACAAAATTAAATGTTGGTTAGCATGGCAAGGGGTGAAGCAAAGTTAACTAACTATCTAGTCAAGTTTAAATGAGGCCGGAAACAACGAACAACAATTCCGGTAAATCCTCATATGCATATATTAGGTTTGGTACTGTTCTACCCTAAACCATATTTTAGAGTTATTAAACATGCAAGAAAAGTGCACCATGTTAAACTAGGCATTTTTTCACCCCATTTACATATAAAGTTTATTAAGTTCGGAGCTACGGTTAAATAGTTATGCATTAAAGCATTTTAACATGACATAGGAGCAAATTTAAACAAACAACATTTTAAGCATTTTAAACATAGATGAAAATGGAACATTATTAATCTACACAAAATTCTAAGCAAGTTTCATATATAACTTATTTTAATCCGATGCACGGTTTGTGAGATATTAAAAGCATGAACAAGGAGGGGTTTTCTGTAAAACTGTAGTCTTAGGATAATATGGAAAATCGTTGGACTGGAAAAAAATACCACGGGCCAAAACCGGCAGGCCCAGAAGTGCATAGGAAAGGGGGCGCTGGAGGGGCTGCTCACTTTGGCCATGGGCCTCTGGAGCAGAGGCTAGGCTGGGCGGACTGGGCCTTTTCGCGGCCCATGCGCGGGGTCAACGCAGGCGCTGGAGGCGTCGGCCCCCTGGTTCGAAGCAGAGGCGGGGCGTGCTCGTTCCCGAGCAGAACGAGTGGGTGCCGGCTGCGTCTTGAAGCAGGAGTTTGGCGGCGAGGAAGAGACGGAGGCGCAGGGGATGGAGGGGCGCGTCTCCAGGCGCGGGACGGCGGCCTCCGGCGATGGGCGTCTAGATCCGGGGCGTGGGCATGCTGAGAGCGCCAAAACCGGGCGCGGGCAACGCATCTTGAAGACGAGGGTGGCCATGGCGGGTCCCTCCGCAGGTCGACGGCGACGAGGCGAGGGAAGGCCCTAGGCGGTGGAGGTCGTTCCCGGCGGCGGCTTGACGGATCGAGGCAAGAGAAGACCCTGGGCGGCCATGGCGCTTGGCGTGCTCCCTGTTGCAGTGGAGCAGAGAGAAAGAGAGATGCGTGAGAGAGAGAAGAGAAAGAGGGGAACGGGCGTGGCGGTGCTCATCTTCGGCGGCGAGCTCCTGCGGGCACCGGCGGCAGCGGTCGGCGATGGCTTGCAGGGGGCTTGGCGGGGCTGGAGTGACGGGAGGCGGCAGGGCTTGCCGGGGTGGTCGCCGGTCGAGGCAGGGGCGAGGTCAAGCTCGGGGACGAGCTGCTCCGGTGACGAGGTAGGCCAGCAGGAGGAGGCGGGCGCGCTCGGGAGCAGCAGATCGAGCAGCTCGATCGGGAGGCGGCGCTAGGCTTCAGGTGGAGGTCTGGTTGGTGGGATAGGATCGCAAGGTGGGAGGAGGAGGCCGTAGGCTTCGGTGGTGGGCTGGGCAAGGGGATCGAGGTAGATCGAGTGAGGGGATCCCGAGAGAGAAAAGGAGTCGGTCGGGTGACGGCGGAAGGAAAGGGATGGATGGGAACAACTACCTAAAATTTAGGGTTAGACTGATATATATATATACCATATATATATATAGGGTGGGTCTATTATGATAACACCCTTAAGAGTCTTATTCTGCACACCGAATCGCTTATTCTGCTAACACCTCTCTCCGTACCGCACCGCGAACCGAACCACCCCACTGCCACTAACAAAGCCCACCCCCAGCTCCCGCACGACACCCACCTCCCTCTTCCCCCGATCCAAACCCCCACCTCCCTTCACCTTCTACCGGCGTCGCCGCCAGAGCACCACCTCACCTTCTCCCACCTTTCCCCCGCCACGCCCCACCTTCCTCCACCGCGCCCACCCCGGCGAGCCCCGCCGCGCCATGGCTCCACCACCCCCGACCTTCTCCCCTTCCAACCCCGCGCCGTCGGACCCCCCCCCCACCACCCCGCCGCGCCGGATCCATGCCCCGCCGGACACCCGCGACGCCCCGCCGCCGGATCCAGCCCCTCCAGTCCGCCCCCTCCGGCCAGCACCACTGCCTCCTCCCCATCCATGGCGATCGCCCCGCCACAGCAACCTCTCCCTGTGCTGGATCCGGTGGGATCCGCCTCCATCGCGTCCCGCCTGGACCCCCGCCGCTGCGCCGGGGCAGCTCCCCCGTCCGGCCTCCTCCCCATCCTGGACTTGACGGCTGATGGGTCCAGGTCGCTCATGCCTCCGGTGGCTCCTGGGCGAGAGGACTCTCTGCAGTTCGGTGGCGCTTGTGGTGCAGCTCGGTGGCAGTGCAGCTCGGTGGCGCTCGTGCGTGCAGTGCGTTCGGTGAGTGCATGCGTTTCAGTGCATCTCGTGTTGACCCCGACCACCATCCTCCATCGCCGTCCGTCTCATGCTGCCCCTCCTGACCGCGCGCCCCTGGATTCGGGCAACCAGGCCTGCGCGCCATGCCACGCGCAGCCCGCTGGACTTCGACCGCTGGGGGTGTGGTGGTGGTGGGCTGCAACTTCATCTCCCTTATGCCCGCAGGTGCCGCCATGGGCATCTCAATCTTGTCTCCCATCACCGGCATTCAGTTGAGGATAGGGCGCTGCTGGCTTGCAGTTCGCTTGGTTCCCCATGCTGTGGTGCGGTGCGTCACCGTCGTTCTATTGCACTTTGGGACCTTCTTTTTCTTAAGATTTTGCTTGTCTGCAGTTCGCCTATGATCTTGGTGCGGTGCCTTGGATGTGCTAGCGGCCGCTCTCTGTGTGGTTGGCCACGCTGTCCTTTGTAGATCGCTGGAGTGACAGAGGAGGTGCTCTACATGGCGTGTTGCAGTTCCTGGTGCCACTCCAGTGCAGCTCGGTTTGTGAAAAAAAGTGGAGTTCTTTTTTTGTTGTTGTAGTAGTTCCTCGTCATTGTAATTTGTGTGTGTTTGTACTATGGATTAAAAAGAGGATCACTGTAGTTCGTTCGCCCCGGCTCGTAGTCCAGATATGTACAGATCGCAGCTCTCTCGAAAACATTCATTGAAGAAAACAACAACAAAATTGTTTAGGTGCAGCTCACTTGTTTCATTGCCGCAGTGATCTTCTCTCTCCCAATGGTTCACTATGTTGCCGAGTGCAAAAACAAATTGGAAAAGTTGATTTTTTTTAATGCAACTCACTCTGTTTGGTGTGTGCAGTAGAAAGAATATTGGAAAAAGAAAAATTGATGCAGTGCACTCACCTTGTCCCTGCAGTACCAACGCTCAACACGAAGTGCACTCCACCACATTTGGAAAAATTTACGTCCCACAAAAAAAACCATGCAGTGCACTTGCCCATCTAATGACGTGCGGTATTCCGTCTGAAGCAGTGCCTTCTTCTTTCCCCGTCCGAGAAAAAATACGTCTAAACAAAAAGAAACCATGCAGTGCCCTTGACCATCTAATGAAGTGCGGTATTTCGTCTGAAGCAGTGCGTTCTTCTATCCGATGCAGTAAATATGACGATTGGTCTCGCGAAGAACAGAGTGTCCGCTTTTTGGTAAAATCGAAACTGCTCTTAAACCGTAAGGTATTAGAGAGAGTGTTCTACATGAAAAAGTTGCGTCTCGTCGATATCTTTCCAACAGCGTATGATTTGAATTATTCTGACCAGCCGTTCGTAAAAATTTCGCGAAAAAACAACCGCTGCCTCTCGAAGTCAGCCGCACGATTTTCAAAATTAACTAAAATCCGTAAGGAATCTCAAAACCATTTCAACATATGGAAGTTGCGCCTTGTCCGTAGCTTTCCAACGGCGTATCATATGTCTCGTTTCGACAAACGGTTAGAAAACTGGAGCAAAAACAGTACTGAAAATTTCAAAAAAATTGAAAAACAGAGTTCCACGATTTAGTAAATTTGAAACTACTCTTAAACCGTAATGAATTAGAGAAAGAATTTTATATGAAAAAGATGCGCCTCGACGATATCTATCCAACGACATATCATTTGCTTCATTCCAACAAGCGGTTTAGAAAAAAACACGAAAAAACGCTCGCTGCCACTCGTCATCCGCCGCACTATTTTCAAAACTGCTCTTAAACCATGTGGAATCTCGAAAGTGTTCAACATGTCGAAGTTGCGCCTAATCCATAGCTTTTCAATGGTATATTACACGCCTCATTCCGATAAACGGTTAAAAAATTAGAGTGAAAACAGTACCGAAAAATAACGCGTGCAGTTTTTTCCGACGAGAAGTTCACTAGTCTCTATTGCAGTGCTCGTCGTCAAAATGATGCAGTGCGCTCCTGTTGAGCGTGTAGTGCTGAAGTGGTGTGCAGAATAGTTATTCTCCTAATATTAGCAGAATAGACCGTCTATATATATATATATATATATATATATATGTATATATATATATATATATATATATATATATATACCGAGGGTGCAGAATAAGTTATTCTTCACCCGAAGTAATCTTACAATCATTTCATAATTAAATTATGTTTGGAATTCAAATAGTTACATTCCTATTGATTCACTACGTAAAATTTGACATAAGAAAATAAAAATATAGGTCATAAGACAAGAAAATTTACAGTTTATGTGTATTTTAGACTATGTTTTTACGTTTGTAATTTTACATAACATAAAATATTTTTTACGGCGATTATATATTTTCGTACGGTCTCTTTTTGCGTCAGAAATAAGACAAAACTTACGAAACGTAAAATTACGATGGATTGATGGTAAAATAGAGAGGGGGTGAAGAATAACTATTCCTCACCCATATATATATATATATATATATATATATATATATATATACATATATCGCGCTATTCGTCACCTTGGGTGAGGAATTCTTATTTCTCACCCCAGTCCATCTCCCACGACCACTACATGAAAAGGTAAGAAGTGAAAGCACTTGAGGTAGGATTACAGGTCGAAGAAAGAATCAGCTTCCATTCCGTAAAAAAAAGAGGGAGGTAAACTTACGACATGCAAGTCCCGTTTTTAGGTCGTTCATGGTTGCAACTAATCTGGCGGATCAAAATGACTGCAAAAACAAATGATGCCGTTGTAATATTATGGAATGAGCAGTAGAGGCGTTCCTGACTTTTTTACCCATAGGATGTGTGCGTATATTGTACGTATCTTTGGCCAATTACATCTAGTCTCTAGCAAAATTGAAAGGCCTGCATACTTTGGATTGTTCTGCAAACTGCAAGACTATTACGAAGGGAAAACAACTGTGAAAAATTGATTTAGTATTACAATCGGAAAAAAGTAAAATTAGATAAAGTCTTCGAAATTTCATTTCTTTTCTCAAAAAACAGTCTGAACACTTTACAAAAGACATCCAACTGGAAAATGTCTGTTATGAAACTAACAGCCTCATGAATGAGACGACATGCCACCTCCTTCCATTGCCACAATTGGCAGGCTCACTTAGTTGACATCAGAAGCTACACGTTTCCTGTCTCCATTGTGAGTAGTTGGTGTTTGATGTTTGAAATGGCAAAAAAATATCTATAAGAAGCATCCATAACACCAGTTGATCTGTTGGATATCCGGCAATGGAAAACTTGTTTTGTGGCCTTGCCACATTCACATGAGAGCTATGGATGGTGGCTATCTGCAAAATAACTCGTTAGTACATATCCCACTCACCAGATCTTGGAATTCAACATTAAATAATTAGGAGTGATAAATTAATAGATCCATGCATGTATTGCAACACACGAAGAAATTACAGGTAGTAAAAGGAAGAATGCTACACAGCTTCACAAAAGGAAGAGTAAGAAAAATCAACGATATGAAGGAAAGTTCTACCTTTTCTATTTCATGGCAGAGTTCGATATTTTCAGACCAACTTCAATTGAGAATGGACATGCCATGCTACCCACCGAAGCCAGCTATGTGCTGCTCAATAGACAAATACTGCCGAGTAATTGTGAAGCAACGTTTTGGAACTATTGGCTCGCTTATAGATATCGGCATGCTGCCGGGATGAAAATGGAAATGATCAATAGCAGACTAGTTAGGCTATCGACGTACTGCCGGGATGAAAAATTGAAATGATCAATAGCGGACTGGATAAGTTATGTATGCAAAAGCATGCATATAACAATGTAGATGAATCAATATTAAATGGGGTGAAAAAAGAGCATGTCAATGGCACTATGACAGTGTTACAAATATATTAAGTCACAGAGTATAAATTGACCATACTTTAATGGACAGCTTTGCAAGATAGGAAAATGGGTTGAAGATGAACAAAGTCGATTCCTTACAGTACATGAACCTAATGTAAAAATGATATTTCGATCTTCCATATAGAATCCATGGTTACGATTTGTTTCAATAATGTACCAAAATAGATGGTAAATCTGCAAGCTTCGACGGAATGTAGAAACTTGGCAGATATGATTTTGTTTTAATGATAAGTGGCGATGTATGTGTTAATTTTTTGTAGCAACTAGCCGCATGATAAGAAATAAAAAGAAATAATCATTATCTCATTATACATCAGAAATTATTCCTTGGAGACATGCAGAAGAGGAGCCAAGCATTTTTTAATTTGTGCATGATAAGATGCATAGATAGTCATCCTACATACCAACATTGTATTGAAGTCAAGGAGCATCATTTGAACATGAAACTTGAGCGACAAATCAAGCAAACACTTACATATGGACCTACAAAATGTGTACCTCACAAGCATGTGGAACGTATACCTGAATTAAATAGACAGTATTCATCTAAATTGCATACAAAATTAGAATAGAAAAATTAAGAGAACTAGTAACCCCATAGCATCGACTTGTTGGCAGGATTTACCTTACAAACGAAATTTGATGTCAGGACATGAATTTCTGAAACAAACAACTGCAAATGCTAGGTTTGCTCACCATGAAATCCCGAATGGAAAACAGTAACAAAATCTGAACGAAAAAAAGCCTAGCTGGACTCAGGATTTAGCTTGCCACCGTACCCTGACATCGAAGCTCACTCGTGTGCTCCGCCCACCATATAACCACCCGCAGCTGTGCCGAGGCGGGCCGGCGCTTGCTGATGTCATCCGTCGAACCGGCCGCAGGCTCCCAAAGCTTCAAAACCTTTGGGTAAAAGGAAAACAATCTCAGAAATTGTCCTAGAAAAGAACGATTTAAAGATTCACGTACACCTAAACCATGTACTTGTATGAGCACACAACTAGTAAACACTCCTTAATCTAAATCGGGTTATTCATTTTTTGTAGATGGCTTAACAAACTCCAAAATAGAACACTCGCCTTGTCCTGTTCTTATGCAACTAACACAGTTAATGTTTGCTAATAGGAAAAATGGTTTGCTTTATACAAAATCTTTGATTTGTTGGAACTGCCGAAGACACTAGTTGTGAATTCCAATTAGGTAACTGCATAGTCCAGGTAGCTACGCCAGCAGCTATGCCTGATTGTACTATCTTTGAATCAAGCTAATTTCCTGGCGTACATGACAATCTCCTGAAGTGACTGATGCAACAAACCTTGATATAACAAACTGAAGAGCAGTTGAACCCCAATCCTAAGTTCCTAACCCATCAGAACAATAGTGTTCTCACCAGCGCACCATTGCCTCGTCTCCAAGTCCCTTGCATACATATTCTTCTACTCCTAGATTGCTTGGCAGAATTTCAATTCCTCGTTTGCATAATAAATTCATAAAACATAAAGTTAGCATCATCAATTCAAATCCTATCTTAAGAATAGCACAGAACAAAAATCCTCGTAAAGTGAATATTCTTTAATTGAAGAAATATTGCTCATACGTATGTGGAAATTTCAATTAACACAAAATTAGAGAGAATTAGCATTGTCAGCTAGGTACAGGTTGATTCTTTATTTACATCATTACAAACATTCAATTAAGTCGTACCAATCATTTATTGCTACAGGATGGAAATTAGTCAAATTTAGACAAAAGAAAAACCAGAGAGAGGATTCACATGTCCTGTGACAAACAAAAAAATATCTCAGCCAGATCGAAGCCTGATACTGTACTGTTGTTCCTTCGTCTCCGCAGCCTTGAGCTCCCCCTCTTCTATGCCATCCACATGGCTCATCTCCTCCGCTATGATCTACACCTCTGATCCCACAGCCAGGAGCCCGTCTCTAGCATTACCTCCATCGCCTGAGCTCCTCATTTTTCTTTCCTTTCATTTCTTGCCTTTCTTCCTCTTCCCTTGCACCGCTCCCAAAAACCAATAACCCTAAACCTAGAAATTCAGAATTCATGGAGGAGGATAGGGAAGTTGGGGGGGGGGGGGGGGTCTTACTAGCGATAATACCGCCGGCGGTGGAGAGCGACGCCGGAGAAGGCCGTTGTCGCTGCCGAGCTCGCCCGGACCTTACACCACCCACGGCGCCTCTGAGTCCCTACCGCATGAGAGCGGAAAGGAAGTACTCCGCGCGCCAGAGAGGTAGTCCGCGCCGCCGGGTCGTCCCTCCGGTGCCGTCACTGCCGCTGCCTCCGGATGACGAGATGGGAGATTGGGAGGAGAGGAAGAGAGGAACGGACCGGGGCAGTGGGCTGTTTTTTTTTACATCCGGGGGAGGTGGGCGACCGGTTAACTTTTCCATCGATCTAAAATTACATCGACTAACGTTTCGCTCGGTCGATTGACCCGGGTGAAGAATATTATTCCTCACCCAGGGTCAGAGTTTCTATATATATATACTAGAATGGAAATAGGAGGGAGTATTTTGGATCATCCGATCAAAATCGGACGGTTCAAGAAAACTAGGTTAGGAAGTCCAATTAACAAAATGGAGACGTTTTGTAGATGTTTGGGGATGATCCAGACCCAACGGTGACGACTGCCCGGGTCGGGTCCGGAGAAGTTTCGGACGCGCATGTGAGGGGTTCGATGTACTGTGCAGATAGGGTTTCGGGGTCTGGCGGTTTACAGCGGACTGTGCAGAAAGCTTTGGGCTGAGAGAAGAGAAGAGAGAGAGACCCGGAGACTGTTTCCGGAGACCGAAAACGTCCGGCGTTTGACCGACTATAATGTCGCTATAGTTATCTGTTGGGCTATCAAACGAACCCCGAATGCGATGAAACTTGGCAGGCGGCCTACCTACAACATAACAACATCGCATGCCAACTTTCAACCCATTCCGAGAACATTTTCTGGCCACTTATAAAATAATATTTCGGGCATGCCGCGGGCGCGTGCAAGTGTGTCTGGGCTCAGAACGGATAACAGACGGAACGAGGAGACTGGGACGGATGCAAGTTTGAAAACATGATGATGCAATGCGGATGGTGACATGGCAAGATGCAACATGCAAACGAATGACAAGGCAACAACAACGAATAACTGGAAGTCACCTGGCGCGTCGGTCTCGGGGCGTTACATGAGACAACGAGGGTTGCAGAAAAACACAGGAAGGCCCTGAAAAGAGAGCTTGATGAGATCAAGAAGAGAAAAGCTGAGGAAGCCTTACACAGGTTCCCCCGCACCTCAAGTGTGCCTTCGTCCACTAGGCCATCATCTCAAAACTCGGAGATAGGATCTGGAACAGCAAGCACACAAACCCAGGTCAGGAACCCGCCTCGTTCCATCACAAAGGGGCGTCCAAAAGACATAAGATACAAATCGGGATTGGAGATTCAAGCAAAACACAAGAAAGCAAAGAAAGGGGCGGGCAATCCGTAAGCAACATTGGAGCACTGTGACTTGGTTTGTTGGTGACATTTTCTGTAAGATAGATGTTCTAAATTTTTCAAAATGGGAGAATGACTCCGGAGGGGCATCATAATTTGAAGGAAAATGCCATGAATGAATGACTGTAGTTGCCCCATGTGTGGTACTGAATTTGCCATGCCTTTTCTCCTGAATCTACCATGCCCGTTTCACTGAATCGGCCATGCCTTTTACACTGAATCTGCCATGTTAGTTATACTGAATATGCCATGTTATTTATACTGAGTCTGCCATCGCGTAGATTTACATGTTCAGTTAACGCATTTTAGTCCACACATGTTGTATTGTGTGCAAACTGTGGAAAACGAGTTAAAACAATCACGTGCAAAAACCGCACGGTTACGGCTGTGTACGAACTACCATGCTAACCGATATAAGTTAGCAATGCAAAAAACCCAAAAAGCCAAACGAATAAGAACGATAACCTTCATTAACCGTGTCTGATCAACTACATTTGCCATGTTTTCAGACATCATAGACGCATTCAAGACACCAACCTAGTACTATCAACCACGAACGCATGATAATACTGAAAAAACATAAACGTAGCTGCTGTCACACCTAAATAGGTTCACATCCACACACATATTACAAAAAAAATTCAAATGTCGCTCACACACCACCACTATATACTAGGCTACGGGGAGATGCTTTCATAACTTAGTACACATACATAGTTTTGAAAGAACAAGGTAATACTTACATTCCTCGGCAATAGAATGTAAGGTGGGCGTGCGGTATGGAGCACCACGTGATCACTTATACTTCTTGTTGGCCTTCTTGACAGCTTCCTCTATGAACTCTCGTACGTTGGACCGCGTGTTGAAATCTTCATTCATCAACCAATTCCATGTGTATATTTTACGGAGCTCAACGACCATTGCAACTGTGATGATAGGGACACGTCGGCCTTCCCACTTTGCAAGGTATTCCAACATGTGAAAGCCACAACCAGTCCTGTAAAAAATCAGTTCAACTCAAGAGAACACAGAATATCATAAACTTCAATGCAGAGGTGACAAAAAGGGTTTAGGGATTGGTGTAGATGACACATGAAAAAAAATAGTAATTACCGGTTTCCTTGCTTCGTAGTCGCGACATACTCGATTGGAAAATGGCCGATCTGGACCCTAGAGTTTTCGTAGTGACGGTTCCATGTCTCTTTGAGGTTGTTGATGAAGTATTCAGCATGTGTAGTAAGGTCTGCATCAGCTTCTGGACGCATTGAATCAAGCATCTCAAAACATTGGTTCTTCAGGTCAAGGCAAATCGCGTAGTGGTGACCACACTTGTCATGTGGGTCCTGTGGTGCAAGCTCCTGGAACATGGGGAACAATACCTGAAAAAGTAAAAATAAAGGGAGAAAAGCAGAGTTGAAATCAAAAATAGCGAAATGATGTAGTAGGAACAATGATTTGAAAAAGATATTGCCGGATGCAATTAGAGGTACATGAATGACAAAAAGCAGTGAGTGTCCATAAAATGCGCCCGCAAAGAATGTTTATTTGCCATGTTTAATTAAAAGAAGTTGCCATCCATGTATGAACAAGTTGCCAACTATTCTAATTGATTTTGCCACATAAGTTGCATTAAAAAAGCAGTCAAACTTATTGTACGTGGCAGCTGTTGCCACATGAAACATCTGTCACAAAAAACAGTATGTAGCCACACATGTGAAGCATAGCTACTGACAAAAACATAACATGGGACAAAGAAAATGTGCAAAGAAGGAAGGAATACTCACACATTTCTTCATTGTGAGCTTGAAATCACCATGAGCAGCAAAATGCTTCCTCAGGATTTTGTGGTGGAAGTCACCATCCCATATTTTGCAGGTCACGCTGTACTGCATGATTGTTTTGTTGGGAGACATATCCATATGCCTGTTCATGAAGTCAATCCCACATGCAACTACATTCTTCGACATTTTGCCGAGTGGCCTCACAGACTTGGCAAGATCACCCAGGTCAATGTACATCGCATCGCATTGTATGATCTTGGTTCTGTCCAAACATGAGCTATATGAAAATGATATAACATGAAATAATCATGTCTACTAAGTAAAAAAAAGAAATAAATCGTAAACAGAGCATCTATAGAATAGCAAAAAGGAAGAAAAGTAAAGAGGAAAGCAAATGAGGGGTTATGCGGTGTGGTCATTACGCTTTCAGCTCCTTCATGTGCTTGCTGTTGGACCTCGCATTTCCAAAGCGCTTGACAATATCGTACAGCTGGTTCTGATCATTTGTGGCCTTGACTTCTGGCTCATAGTCATCCGCGGGTGGTGCATGAACTACCTATGCTGCCTCACAGAACCAGGGGTGGCACTTCTAATGGTATCCTCAGATACTGACTCAGTAGGCACGTTAGAACTTGATTGCCCCTGACCTCGTGAGGACCTCTTCTGCAATGCTGCCTCCTCAATCCTGCGGTAAGCTTCATCAAGTGACGGCGTAATCTCCTCAGGGGTGGCTGTAATGATAAAAAAAGTGGGTTAGGATACCTGGGAAATAAAACAAGTTAATTGTGCAAAGAAATGGTGTAGAATGTGAAATCTAGGTGCAAAAAGTAGGGAGTTGCCATGTGGAGGCAACTACAATTGCCAGGTGTAATGCACTGGAGTTGCCATGTGGGTTAAACTGCAGTTGCCATGTTGTATCAACTCCAGTTGCCATGTTCTTGCCAAATGGAAAATGCAACATGGCAACAAAATATAGGTGACATCGTGCAGCAAATCCAGTTGCCATGTGCATCAGATAACATTTGCCATCAACAGTGAGAAGCCAAAAAAAACTTGGGACAAAATTCAGACTAAAAAAATGTGTACAACAAAATAATAAACGCAGAAAAAATGTACCCTGCACAATCAGCTCTGCAAACTTCACAGCCTTCCTGCCCTCAGCCATTGGCTACGCCATCATTGGGGCCATGCCTGCCGGGAAAGAAAAGGCAATTGGCAGAGGATCGTGCGCCACTGGTACATCTTGACTGATGCCAAGGCTAAAGCTCGGTGGGGTGAATGCCATTGGGTGCCTCTCTGTTTTCAGACTAGCTGGACCACGAACAACTTGCTGGGCAGAATCCAGGGGTGAAAGATCAACAAACATTTCTGCCTCGTCTGCTGCAGAATCATCAGGCTTATTGGTAGGGCGGGGCGTGTTGTCAGCGGTATCAGTCGCAACTTTCTTGCCAATCTTCTTGTTTGGGCTGTAGGGGACACCAATGTTAACCGGGAGCTTAGAAGTGCGCAGATTTAAGCTGGGGTCCTCCACGGCGGGTAAAGACGCAGTCTGCTCCGAACGTTCACCTCCGTTAGTCGTGCCCGACTTGCCACCTGTGTCAGTTGTACTACGGTCTTCTGTTTTCTCCATAAAGTTGCTTTTGGCAGGTGGTGGGAACAGTGTGGACGTAGGCACATAACCAGAGTCATCTCTGCTGCTCCTAGCTACAGCTGGTGCATTGGGTATGTCTGCAGTTTGCTTGCGGGGGCTACGACGCCTAGGTGGAAGACAAGCTCGCGAAATGGCCACCTTAGCAACCTCTGGACTACCAGAAGCTGGATCTGTTGTGCCAAGACTCTCACCTGTGGATGGCATATCATTCTGAATTGTCGCCTCAGCCCCTTCTTTCGTGGACACAGAAGTGCCACCACCCATGCGCTTGGAATCCGTATCAGATGAGGGGGAATCTTCCTTGCTTAGGTTGATCTCGGGGGCGTCCACTTCAACACTTGCTGATCGGGTGGCATGGCTCACAGCAGCATCCTTCATTGCTAGCAGAGTGGACAATATCTCAATAGTCCTGGCAGATACTGACTCATCACTCCATGATGTACGGATGCCTGTTGTTGTAGCCTGCACATCTACAATCGGTAGGGATGGTCGGCCGCTTGCATCAGAGCTAGTGGGAACAGTGGATGGTGCAACAACAGTTTTGTCGACTGGCGCCTCATGAACATCTGAGTTGCCACCAGTCGATAGCTTCGAGTGAATGCGTTTGAGTGGGTCTCTGGGGTTCTGCTTGGTAGTTGTCTTCACCCTGCAAAAAAAGCACATGAACAGTGTTAAAAAATGAAGAAAATAGTTGCCATGGTAGCCATCTTATAAAATGAAAAAATGTGTGATGTGCCAGAGCTGTCATTTTAGAACTAGGTATGGATGAGCACACAAGACAATGTAGGGGGGTGGAAGCCAGTGGAAAGCTGGTAGTTGCCATGTAAGTGGAATAAGAATTGCCATGTAGCCTAGCTAGCAGTTGCCATGCAGAACAAACAGGAGTTTCCATGCAGTATAAAAAAAGATCATGAGAAAAACAACAGTTGCCATGTGGGACTGATGGCAGTAGCCCATGTGGCAAGCTGGACAGCTGCGTTGGAAAGCAAAGCGGGCAGTTGCCACATAAATGTATAAACTGAAAAGGCTGTACATGATGTACAGTGCATAAGGCAAAAATGTAGCACTATGACAAATGAAAAAATAGGGAACACCTACTTCTTGACTGTCTTCCTCAAGTGTACCAATACAACAGGGTCCCCGGTGTTGGACGTCGACCTACGAGGAGACGACCTAGTGGAAGGGGTGTCACCAGTAATGGGGGCTCCCTTGTTCAATCGGGCAGAAACACAGGTTGGTGTTGGTGCTTGTTTCTTCAAAACTGCTTGTCCATCAGCTGTCGCCTCACTGCACATATAAAAAATGGCAAAAAAAGGTAACAAAGTGTCAGACACGAAAATCATTGCCACGCTTAGCAAAAAAAAATGAAAAAAGGGTCGGTCTGTTAAAAAGGACAGACAAACAAAACACTAAAAACATGTCGAACCTCCTCCTAGCAGCTAAGGGACCAGTCCTAGACCTCTTGCCAGCAGAGACCTTCCCAACATCCTCTGGAGCCTTGCCCCTCTTCGAGGGTGACACCCCCTTGTCTCTCGCAACTATCTGTTCTTTGACTTTCTCCGGTGGCGGGACATCTGGTGCAGCCTTGTCCTTCTTACCACCTGCACGAACTTCAACTTGTTCATCCTCGTCGGTTTCATGTTGCACGTTCTCCATGTCATCATCATCGTCCTTGTCGAGACCAGCATCTCCATCTAGTTCGTCTTGTGTGTCAGGAAGCTCCTGGGAGCTGTTGTAGTCGTACCGGCCACGGCAACCAGTTGACGATGTGTCCATTCTGCAACGTCTGGAGGGTGCTCTTTAAGGCAGTGAGACACCTCCACCCTCGACCAAAGATCGCGGGCTCAACTTTAAGCGTCAGGCTAATTCGGTAAGCCATCAAGGTATAACCTTTAAGGACACACTTTCAAGGAAGGATACTAAGCCTTCTTACCAATTTCTTTTTCAGGCCTGGGTCGACCTAGCGAGACGGATTAATAGTCCGGCACCGCTGCCCGAAGGTGAGGGAACCCCTCTCCTGATGGAGATGCTATTTCCGGCGCCTTACGACGTGTCGGAGAAGAAGGTCAAAACCACGGCCAGGGGGACCAGGAGTGGGCTTCGCCAAAGGAACACCTTGGTCGTCTCATCTAACGATGAGACAGACCCCTCAGTTGCCAACGATGGCGACAAGGAGGGAGGTGACTCCCCTCCTGCGGGAGGGAGGAATAAAAGGGAGGCCTCCGTGAGTTTGGAGGCGGAGGCACCCAAGAGGGGGAGAGGCTCCCACGCGGATAACTCCGTGTGGGACGTTGATAGCAGCCCGGAGCAACCTCGCCAGACGAAGCCACGGGCCGCCTCGTAAGTACCATAATCCGAAAACGTCTGGCATTTCTTGTTTGTAGTATTGATGTGCCTTAAACTTTGTCATAGCAGTCCGGCACGTGATGGCTCCCCGCGATCCTCGACAGAGGAATCACTGGACTCAAAGGAGATGGCTAGCATGTCTCTGCCGCCTGCTCATTCCGTCTCTCCCAAGGGTGACAATGAGGTGGTGTCGCAAAAGACCTTCCCCGACCAGGGGGAGGTTCCAGAGATCGTCGGGGCGGCGCCCCAGGACGATTCCTCAGTCGTCGGACACATGGGGGAAAATGCCTTATGGGGACTGATGACGGGGGCCGAGTTCCCCTTGGTCCTGAGCAGGACAGTACTCCGGAGACCCATGTGGCTCCAGAGTCCGGCGAACGGCATTCCCCGAAAGAAGGGAGTGTGCCAGTCCCATTGGTGACCTCTGTCCAACCAGAGGCACCGAACAATCTACTGGAGGCACTACGAGGCGCCTCTATTGTGGATGAACACTGTGCCCTTATCGGCACGATAATAGAGAAGGTTCAGTTCGTCAAAAACGGACTGACCGAAGCCTACACTAGCCTTCTATTAGGCTTTGAGGTAAGTAATGCAGTTGTAGGAAGAATGTCACAGTATAGACAGTAGCCCCTGATGCTCTATTTGGTGTTCGGTAGGAAAGAGCCAAACAGAGGATCGAGAAAAAAATATCGCAGGAGTCTAACATAAGTTGTCTTTTGTGAATAAGCAGGTGTCGCTGCAAGCTGCCACTGCTCATGCTGCGGAGGTTTCCGAACTGAAGCGGACCAAGGAGGAACTTGGCCTCGTGAAAAAGCAGATGGAGGATAGCCAAGGTATGCAGTGACCTGCGGGTATATGTTAAGAAAAAATGAATAGTCCGTCCGGACTAAAGTGTCATAATCTTTATTAGGGGCCACAACCGAGGTGGCCGCCCTCAAGAAGGTGTTAGCCGAGGCCGAGGATAAAGCGGCCAAGGAACGCGCCTCGTGCGAGAAGCACGCGGCCCGGGTTGACGAGGCGCAACAGCAACTCCAAGGCGTGATCGAGAGATTTGAGTCCTTGGAGCGCGATTGTAAGGTGCAAGAGTCCGAATTGGATAAGGCCCGTCAGAGCGCACAGGATGCACGAGCCGAAGCCCAGAACGCCCACAAGGAGATTCAGGCGGCCAAGAACATTACGGCGGGTGAGTCTTTCGCCATGCACATCAAGTATGTAAAAGAAATGTTCCTTGTACTTATCCGGATTTGGGTTTTCCAGGGGTGTTTACGGATCTGCCGCGCAGTATATCGGATGCTACCGAGCATTATAGAGCCGAAGAGGGGATGTCTACGGAGAAGCTGTTCTGGTCCCAATATCTTGGACCCGAACATCCGGTGCCCTTCAGCGACCAGCTGAAGCAGTTGGTCGAGCTGCACAAGTCAGCAGAGCTAGCCATGAAGGACCTAATAGTCCGGCTGTGGCCTGCCGAGCCTATACCTAGCAGCTACTTCGGGCTTGTTCAGCGGCTTGTAAGTGCCTGTCTGCGGCTCGAAACCGTGAAGCGATCGGTCTGTATTGAAGGTGCTCGTATGGCGTTTGCCCGCGTCAAGACACATTAGGCAAAGTTAGATGCCAAGAAGCTAATGACCGAGGGGCCGCTGGAGGGAAAGGAGCATTGTCAGCCCGAGCACTATTTTTATGGTGTCCTGGAGGGGTCCCGCCTTGTGGCGGAGCAATGTTCAAAGGATATCATATTCCCATGAGAACATGTGTATTACCTTGCCCTGTAATATGGAACAATGGTGTAATGTAATGTAGTGCTTATGATTTAAATTGACCTCCTTTGCGGCCATTTATTAACTCTGAGGGGTTGACCAGTCGTCGGCTTCTGCCCCCATGTAGATAGTACGGGGGTGTTCGGGATAAATCTAAACACTCTTTACTCCACATTCTGGTCCTTAAAGGAGGTGTTTAGCGCAATGAACAAGGCAATCAGACTATGCGGCCTTTACCGCCCTCACTTAGCCATAGGAGTTTGACAAATAGGAAAGTTGGCGAAGCCCCTGGTATTCGGAAGACCGAACTAGGGGTGCTATGCACGCCTAATCGGGGGAACCGATTCTTCACAAGAAGCGGAAAAATATCCAATGATTTGGAACCTCTCGAACAGCTGACCGGCTCTCGCCGCATCATGACAGTCAGTTTTCGGCTTTCTCTACTAAGGTGCTCGTCCGGAAGAACCGAGACACAATCGCAGTAGTTCTCCCTTTACTACCCTAGCCGATATAGTGGAACGTAAGGTAGTAAGCACAGGAGCCGGGCAACCCAACTATTGACCAAAGACATGATTCGGAGCCGATGCATATAATGCTATAAGTTCGGGGTGCCGAACTATACTATAAAAGTGTTCGGACTTTTTATTGTCGTGGTGTTGGGTGTAATGAAGCCCCTGGCATAGTAATATGTACCATGGTGTACGTTTACAGTGGGTAATTAATACCGAGGTGAGTAAACGGAAAAATGAAATAATAGGCTAACGCTACCGTGTATTCACCATCAAGGCGTGCTTTGTACAAGCGATGCGAAAAGCATGTGGGGCTATTTAACATGCCGTAACCAAGGGCGAGCTACGTGCGGGTATGAAAAGCAGGTCTGGTGATCGTTTAATAGAGGTCACCTAGGGATTCCCTTGTAAGACAGAGCTCCTTGCCTCCTTGGTGTGTTCTGCAAGCGGGTTGTCCGTATAGACCTTCAAAAGAGAAGAAAAAACCCACAGAAAAGAAAAAGTAAAAGCGTGCGAATCCCAGGGTCGGTCGAGCCGTACAGTGGATCACGAACAAGTTATGCCTCCGTCAATTCCCATGGGGGTTTGAGTGCGTAATTTATATATGCGCGGTGTTAGTGCCATTGACTCCTTGGGGCTGGGACGGAGGCCAAATTGCTACTTCGGCTCCTGACGAGCCTAGCTGTCCTGCTACAGTGTGGTCCGGACCCTCTTGATGATGTCCAGGGGCTCGGCAACCAGATTATAATGCTGCTTGAGAAGGTCGCTCTGTACTTCTGCTGCTAGGGCGGCAGTGTGCTCCTCTGTACGGAGGGAGCGTTCCGTGTTTCCATTTACTGTAATGATGCCACGTGGACCGGGCATTTTGATCTTGAGATATGCGTAATGTGGCATCGCATTGAATCTAGCACATGCGGTTCGTCTGAGCAGGGCGCGATAGCCGCTGTGAAATGGGACGATATCAAAGATTAGTTCTTCGCTTCGGAAGTTATCCGGGGAACCGAATACTACTTCCAGATTTATTGAGCCCGTACAATGGGCCTCTATGCCTGGTATGACTCCTTTAAAGGTAGTCTTCATGGGCTTGACCCGTGAGGGGTCAATGCGCATTTTACGTACTGTATCCTAATAGAGCAGGTTGAGGCTGCTACCGATGTACATTAGGACTCATGTCAGGTGAAATCCGTCGATGATTGGGTCGAGGACTAGTGCGGCTGAGCCGCCATGGCGGATGCTGATTGGATGGTCTCGGCGGTCAAAGGTGACCGGGACTGATGGCCATGGGTTAAATTTTGGGGTGACTGGTTCTACCGCATAAACGTCCCTGAGTGTGCGCTTGCGATCCCTTTTGGGGATGTGCGTGGCATATATCATGTTCACCGTTTTGACTTGACGCGGGAATTTCTTCTGCCCCCCAGTGTTCGGCTGCCGGGGCTCCTCGTCTTCGTCCTCGCTCTGCGATTCCCCTTTTACGCTATTTACCTTGCTTGCTTGCTTAAATACCCGGCAATCTCTATTGGTATGGTTGGCCGGTTTGTCTGGGGTGCCATGTATCTAGCATGGACGGTCGAGTATGCGGTCCAAGCTGGATGGTCCTCCGCCATTCCTTTTATAGGGCTTCTTTCGCTGGCCGGACTTGGATCCACTGAATCCGGCATGAATGGTAGTGTCATCGGTGTTATCGCCATTGCTTCGACGTTTGTGTTGTTGCGCCGGAGCTTGCCGGTGCTGTTTTTGGCCTTGGAGGGGCCTGTTTTGTTGGCTGTGTTGGTACTGCGAGCCAACCAACTATCCTCTCCCGCACAAAAGCGGGTCATAAGTGCCATGAGGGCTGCCATGGATCTCGGCTTTTCCTGGCCGAGGTGGTGGGCGAGCCATTCGTCCCGGATGCTATGCTTAAAGGCCGCTAGGGCCTCGGCGTCCGGACAGTCGACGATCTGGTTCTTTTTGGTTAGGAACCTAGTCTAGAATTTTCTAGCCAATTCTCCGGGTTGTTGAACTATGTGGCTTAGATCATCGGCATCTGGTGGCCGGACATAAGTTCCTTGGAAGTTGTCGAGGAAAGCCTCTTCCAAGTTCTCCCAGCTGCCGATTGAGTTCTCAGGCAGGCTATTTAACTAGTGCCGAGCTGGTCCCTTGAGTTTTAATGGGAGGTATTTGATGGCGTGGAGGTCGTCTCCTCGGGCCATGTGGATGTGGAGAATGAAATCCTCGATCCAGACTACAGGATCGGTTGTGCTGTTGTATGATTCGATATTGACGGGCTTGAACCCCTCGGGGAATTCGTGATCCAGCACTTCATCTCTGAAGTAGAGCGGGTGTGCAGTGCCTCTATATCGGGCCGCATCGTGGCGGAGCTCTAAAGGAGTCCGTTTGCGGCATTCGGCTCAAGCATGGTTTGGTTTGTTGCGTCCGACTACGTAGCCGTCGTCGCGCCTCGAGGCATGTCCTCGTGATCCGTAGATCGATCTTGTGTGTCCTGCTCTACTATCCAGGGTCTGTCGAAGGTCGTACGTATGACTCCGGAATCTTCCGTCCCTATTTTGACGGGGTGGTGGGGCGGTCTACTGTTCGGCCTGAGTTGCCGCTTTATCTCGACCGCGGGGTGGCCGTTCCGCCACCCTGTCCCGACCACGTGGTGGTCGATCCGTATTGCGTGAGGGAGATATATGCTCCATCGCTTCCTCATCGAATTGAGGTAGCAATCTGCGTTTCGGGTAGCTCTTGGCTAGGCGGTTGAGGCCATATTCCTCGGCTGTCAGGACGTCAGTCCATCTGTCGACGAGCAGGTCTTGTTCGGCTTGAAGCTGTTGTTGTTTCTTTTTCAGGCTCCTTGCAGTGGCTATGAGCTAAAGCTTAAAGCGCTCCTGCTCAAGAGAATCCTCAGGCACAATGGAATCTTCGTTCCGAGGCTTGTATCCTCCTCGGAGGGCAGATGGTAACTATCATCCTCCGGGTCATCTTTTATGGCCTATTCATCAGTGTTGTCTTGCCTGCTGCCGTGTTCCTGTTCCGATGTAGCCCCAGCGGGGTCTTCACTATTTTCGGCGTCGCCCAGAGTACTATTTTCTCTGGTGCCAGTGTTTCCATCCTTTGAGCGACGGGGCTTAGGGCGGCGTTTGGGCCGCCGGCGCTTGGACTGTGTCTTGGAGGTTTTGTTCGTATCCGGCTCTTCTTTGTCGTCGCCAGATCCTTTAGGTGTATCAACCATGTACACGTCGTATGAAGAGGTGGCCGTCCATCGTCCAGTGAATGGCGGGTTTTGGCCTCGCTCCTTGTCGGCATCGTCGTCCATACCATCGATGTCTTCGGAGCCATAGTCAAGTACGTCGGTTAAGTCGTCGACGGTGGCTATGAAGTGGGTGGTGGGTGGGAAGCAAAATTCCTCATCATCCGTATCGAGCTCGAACCGGACATAGTTCAGCTGTGAGTCCTTTTCCAAGGACAAATTCTTTAAAGATTTTAGCACGTCACCCCAAGGCGAGTGTTGGAACACGTCAGCGGCGTTGAACTCGAGGATCGATAAGCGATCTAGCTCGGTGTCCGTGGGTGTACACAGTCTGGAATTTGTAGCCGGAGATGAGTCCGAAGTTCTGTTAATGCGAATATCACAGGGCGTTGAGTCCACGTGCGGCTCCAATGCCGCGGACTCTAAGTCCTCGAATGGCTCGGTCTGCTTTGGCTCTAAGGTCATTGCAGCCGTAGGAACCATCTCCTGGGTGTGATCCGATGACCGATTTATGTCATGTTCATCGGGATGAGGGGGAGCGATCTCCGTGGGCTCAAGTCCCTCGAAGATCAAGTCTCTGCAGATATCCGTGGCGTAGTTCAAGCTTCCGAATCCAACCTGATGGCCAGGGGCATAGCTGTCGATCTGCTCCAGATGGCCAAGCGAGTTGGCCCGCAGTATGAAGCCACCGAATACGAAGATCTGTCCGGGGAGGAAGGTTCCTCTTTGGACAACGTCATTATTGACGATCGAAGGGGCCATCGAGCTTCTTGTCGACGACACAGTGGAACTCTCAATGAAAGCACCAATGTCGGTGTCAAAACCGGCGGATCTCGGGTAGGGGGTACCGAACTATGCGCCTAGGATCGATGGTAACAGGAGACAGGGAACACAATGTTTACCCAGGTTCGGGCCCTCTCTATGGAGGTAAAACCCTACGTCCTGTTTGATTGATATTGATGAATATGAGTGTTACAAGAGTTGATCTACCACGAGATCGTAATGGCTAAACCCTAGAAGTCTAGCCTATGAATATGGTAATGAGTATATGTGTTGTCCTTTCCGGACTATCCCCTTCGGTTTATATAGACACCGATGGGATCTAGGGTTTACATGGAGTCGGTTACATAGGAAGGAATCTTCGGTCGCCAAGCCTGCCTTCCACGCCAAGTAGAGTCCAATCCGGACATGGTGCAGTCTTCATGTCTTCACAACCCATCAGTCCGGCCCATAGATAATAGGCCGGACGTCCGAGGACCCCTTAGTCCAGGACTCCCTCAGCGCAAAGACAGTTGAGATCAAGTACATGAGTAGCTTCATCTTGAAAACCTCGCCATGAATTTTCATGCTCTCCAGCGAACTTGCCAGCACAGTCGTGTTCGGCATGGATGCCATCCCAGGAAACAAATGGGCAAACAACGTTTCCTCAATCTTATTATTGACCTCATACGGGACTTTGATTTCTCAACGGGGCACACTAAAAGTGCAGAACACGGATTCCTCGTCCAACGACAGTCTTCCACGTCCCGGAATCACAAATTCTCTGGAGGCAGTATCGTAAATCTCACCGAGCCAGTCGCATACATGGTTCACTAGGTTCTTGCACCGAACATCCATCAGAGCCTGCATCCCCATCTCACCAGCAGCTCCCTTCTACTCGTCAGTAAATCCCTCGGTCAATATAGTCAGGCGTTCTTGTGAAGCCCTATTGCGATAACGTTTCTTCTTCTGCACAACAGACAAAATGATCAGTTGTTGCCATGTTTTAGTGTCATTAGAATTTAGTTCCTAACAGACGATTGCAAACTCAATGTGACATTCAAACATATGGGGGGTGGAAAGTTACCTCATCGCCATCTTTTGTCCGTCCAGTTGCGCGATTCTGTTGCGGTAACTCCATGAAGTCATCATCATCGTCTTGATGGTCGCCGCGAGCCATTGTGCTGAGGTAAGAACAAAACAAAATGTCAAGGTGAAATGAAAACGCAGCCGACAGATACACAAAGAACTACGCAAAGTATGTATTCACTTGATATCATCGATGAAACAGAAAAATTAAAACTCTAATGGTTGCCCCAATGTTTGAGCATCTAAAAAAGAGGACAATAATTGCCATGTGATGAACATACACAAAAAAGAAAGAAAACATAAATAAAAAATGGTAAAGTAAATGCAGAGGCATAGCAAACTGGACGTGCGAGAAATTATGAAGGAAGCAGTTGCCACCTAACAGAATGTACTGCCACATGGGCTCAATTGAAAGTGGCAAAAAGATGAGGCAATATCATAGGAACACCCACACCCCCTATGATTGTCTAACAAGAAATGTGGCAACTAAACACATTGGCTTCATTTGAAAAATGTACAGATCATAAGGCACTTAAACAAAAATGTTCAAGTTGCCATGTTAGCACAAGACAGTATAAAGAAAAGCACACATCTTCCACTTCACAAATATGTAATGTGGCAACTCACACCCTATCCTCATATAAAAATGAGTTGCCATATGTTCACAGGAAAATGTACTAGGTTGAAATTGCCATGTTAAAATGCAAGACAATTCCAAAAGTGCTGAAAACATCCACTAAACAACCTGTAATGTGGCAATTCACACACCGCCTGATGTTAAAAATGAGTTGCCATGTAATACAGCCAAATATGTTCACATATCACAAGTCAGCATGGCAAAACACAAAATTGAGTCTATGGTACAGTGAATTTTCCACATTGTCCTGCCTACAGCATGGCAACAGCCATAGTGTGTTCACAAAATTAGTTGCCACATGGAAAGCATATCTATGGCAACTGACACAGTTGATCAGGAAATTAGTTGCCATCCAGTGCAGATAGTTGCTGAAACTGCCATGGCTGCCTTTATACTACACTTTGAAATACAACTACCTAGATCTAGGGTTCATCGACAACTACCATAACCTGAAATTCAACAACGAAAAACTTCCCGAACTAATGGCAATAGAATTTCGAAGCAATACATAACTAACAACTAGAAAAACGCTGGCTCAATCGCAAAGGCAAAACCAGGATGTGGCTGCGGACAGGCCGAGCCACACTGGCATGACTGCGACCGCGGAGGCGACGAAACTGCGCAATGCCACCCTAAAACGGAAAGCAAGGGACCCCACCCCCGACGGGAATGCCGGAGCACAGCGAAATCTGCCAGAATCTCGATGAATCTTGAGCGGAAAATTGGCCACAGATGGGATGGGGGAATGGAGGCAAGCAATGTGATCGTTGGAACGAGCATTACCTTCAATCTGCGGGGCACTCCGGCGAAAATGCTCCGGTCCGGCAAGCCCCACCGACGGAAGCGAATGCCGTCAACTCTTCCGCCTCCGCCGCCGCCTTCTCCTCTCGGCTTCTCCTCCAGTCGACTGAACTGGTATGGATGGTGGGTTGGGGGAGTAATGAAGTGGTGGGGAGTAAATGTAACCGCAGGCGAGGTAGGGAAAAGTGGCGAGACGTGGTTGACGGCAACCGCAGTCGGGCGTGGCATGCGGGCGCCACGGCAGTTCTACCACACGCCCCCGAGTGGCAACCGTTGACCGTGGAGAGGAAACCAGCGTCTGGGCGCTCTCTCTCACACACCACACACGCGAGTTGTCCTACGTGGCACACATAATTAGCGAAATCATGCCAAGATTCATGCAGAACTTACTGGACGGTGATGGAGCCGTGTGGATGAGTTGGCTAACGCCCACACGTGTGGGTGTTAGTGTTCCCGATTACTTTTCCTCCTCAAAAATTTACCCCTGATAAACTCTAAGTGGTTGTTTGGATGTTAAGGATTAGACGTGAGTTTTTAGAAAACCAGTTTTCTGAGGATTTTTAAGATGAGTGTATGCAATTCTTTGTTTGGATAGGAAAACAAGAAAACACGATTAGTCTCTCTTCTAGGGCCAGTTCCTCGAGGACGGCATCGCCATGGACCAAGTGAACCAGGCGACAACGGTGTTGTTAAGGACAAAGCAAACCAAGTGGCCAACTACACTTCCTCTGTAGGCATGCTATACTGGCAGCCTGCCTCCTACCGCGCGATCCCGCCTCAGCCGCAGCCGAAGAGGTACGAGGGTGCAGAGGCACAACCTCCCGGCAACGGGGATGCACGCCCTGCCCTGTCCAGGCAGAGAGCAGTGCACTTGGTGTGATGACGATGCATTCGCTGTTCTACAGAGCTCTATTGTTACTACAAATTTCTGAATTACATCTCCGCTCTCGGGTTGTAGCCATTCGTTGGTGTACAGGAAGAGGAGTTTGTCGGTTATGCGCACCCTGCCTTCCACGGGCGTTCCCGTCTCGCCGTCCCACACGACGGAGGCCATGTCCGGAGTCCTAGGGGCGAACTCGGCAATGCTGCAAGCGCTCAATTGATGTCTTCCATAGAACATTGCACCCTCGACATGGACTTTCAGCATCTGCATGGTTCTGCGTGAGAGAAGGTCGCAGCGCTCGTGGCCGACTCTGCGTTTAACGAAAACGAGTATATACAAAAACGTCAATTAGTCGTTTTTCTATAAACTGGGTTTTTGGGCTTTTGTAAAACTTAGTTTTGCATATCCATGATTTTGTTAGACAAACCAAACAAGATTTTTGGTTGTTACAACAGAAATCGAGTTTAAAGGAAACTAGTTCTCTATAATCTGCGTAACCAACCAAGCGGATAAACCAGCCCCTAAACTTTTTCATATCAGATCAATCAGCCCCTAAGCTTTGCCATATGGGATCAATCAGCAATCAGCCCCTGAGCGGTTTTGCACAGAATTGCAGATGGTTTTGGATGTAAGGGCATCTCCAATACCGACCCTCAAATCGTCAGTTTACGTCCAGACCGCGCTGTCCGGATATGCTTTTTTCTGCATAACGGTGATAAAGTGAGGGGCTCTGCGGGACCACTGTCATGCCCGACTACCCTGACCCATTAAAAAACATTCACTCCCGCACGCGTTCCGGCCCGACGCCAGCTGCCCGCATTAATGCTGCTGGAGAGCGGCCACTCCGCATTGACACCGGTGCAAAACGACCGTGACCTCTCACTGCCGGCATTGAAGCGGTGCACTAAGACAGCGCCACCCGATGCATGCCCGGCTGAACACGTCTCCTCGCCACATTCAAATGGCCACAGAATGCCGACCTTCCTCCATTAAACCCGTGTGTGTGCCGAGAAATCTACTCCGACCACACGTCCGTTCATGAGCCACCCGTCATTGAACACAACACCGGTTAGCTCCGGCCGTCGGCCCTCTATTTAAACGGCGCCAGACGCCGGGCAAAAATCGCACCATACTCTACTCCCATCTTCTCCTTGCACCATTTTTTCCACAATATCCGTGGCATCCGGCGAGCAGGAAGAGGAGTTCTTCGGCATAAAAGCCGGTTGGATGGCCCTTCAAGCTCGAAGGACACGAGCCAGGCAACTCTCTGTTCCATCACCCTCGACGCTCCAAGCTGCTGCAGGCCAGCTTGCAGATGCAGAAGGCCAAGCCGACGCGTCGTTCAACAATTCGCCACTCCAAGCCAGCTTGCGGAGGAGTGGAGGGTTGCTCCAGGGCGACACGCGGGGGAGCATGGCCGCACAAGCATTGTGGTTGTCATGGATGATGTCGTGTTGTACCACTCCTTGCATGCCTGCGGCCGCTCCATCCGCCGTCAACGTATGCGTAACCATGCCCTACCGGCGGAGAAAGAAGTCGGCTTCACAGAGATGGACGAAATGATGGACCCGCCGCCATCATCAAGGAGAAGTAGAACATGGGTGAAAGCACAAGTGCTCCCTGGGTGATTTTGGTAATTAATGTCGACATATCTTTTGTTGGACTAATAGTTTTATCTAGTATATTTCAGATAAGTTCAACAGTGGAGTGGCAAGGACAAGAGGATGTGGAATCCCTTCAAAATGCTAAGGACAAGGATTGGCAAAATCTCAAGACTCTTCATTTTTGTTTAAGTGATCCAAGATCACATTGAGTCCATAGGGAAGCTAATACTATTGAAAGGGGATGAGGTATTGCATAATGATCTACTTGCTCAAAGTGCTTAGTGATATTGCTCCAAAACCCTTAGCCACTCTCTCCATCGAAATATGTCCAAAACCCTAAACTCCAACTTGGCCCACCGATATCTTTCATCTAGAGCCACTGAGTTCATCATGACATAGCCACTGCCAGAAACCCTAACAGTTCGGTCACACCGATATGGATCTTGGTCTTACCGAGATGGCCTTATCAACGCTCTGTGACTTGTTGCATTCACTTCGGTCTCACCGAGTTGGCTTAACAGATTCTCTGTTGCTCGTTGCACTCACTTCGGTCTCACCGACTTGATGCAATCGGTGCAACCGAGATGAAGTTTGCCCTAAGCCCTGGCACATCAGTCCCACCGAGTTGTTCCAGTAGGTCCCACCGAGATTCCTAATATTCATATTTTTGAACAGATCGGTGCCACCGAGTTTCCTAATCGGTTCCACCGAGATGGGTCAAAAGTGTGTAACGGTTATATCTTGTGTGGAGGCTATATATACCCATCCACCCCTTCTCCCTCATTAAGGAGAGTCATCAGAACGTGCCTACACTTCCACCATTCATTTTCTGAGAGAGAGCCACCTACTCATGTGTTGAGATCAAGAGATTCCATTCCAACCATTTGAACCTTGATCTCTAGCCTTCCCCAAGTTGCTTTCCACTCAAATCCTTCTTCCACCATAACCAAATCTGAGAGAGAGAGAGTTGAGTGTTGGGGAGACTATCATTTGAAGCACAAGAGCAAGGAATTCATTATCAACACACCGTCTATTACCCTTTGAAGAGTGGTGTCTGCTAGGTTGGTTAGGTGTCGCTTGGGAGCCTCCGTCGTGATATGGAGTTGAACTAAGAAGTTTGTAAGGGCAAGGAGATCGCCTACTTAGTGAAGATCTACCCGAGTGAGGCAAGTCCTTCGTGGGCCATGGCCATGGTGGGATAGACAAGGTTTCTTCTTCATGAACCCTTCGTGGGTGGAGCCCTCCATGGACTTGCACAATCATTACCCTTCGTGGGTTAAAGTCTCCATCAACATGGACATACGATAGCACCACCTATCGGAACCGCGCCAAAGATTCTCCGCGTCTCCATTGAGTTTGCACACTCCAATCCTATCCCTTTACATTCTTGCAAATTGCATGCTTTACTGTTTCCGCTGCCTATACTCTAGTCATGCTTGCTTGAAATGTATTGTGTGTGCCTTTAACATGTGCTAAACTCAACCTTAACTTGAAGAAATTAAAAACTGCCACTTTTGCTTGTTAAGGGTCAAACAACCCCCTCGAGACCCCTCTTCTCGATCCTTTTAATGGGAGGCCATCGTCGCTTGGGTCCCATGAAGGCCACCACTGAGGCGATGCCAACGTACACAGCTGGTCTCTTTCTCGGTCGCAGGCCATCGTCGTCCTCGCCTTCGGCTGAAGCATATCCTAGTGGTTCCACTCTGATGAGCGGCGATGCAGAAAATGGGGAAGCAAAGCTACCCCTTGCGCTGAAGCATATACCTTCGGGGCACACAGCAGTCCGACGAGCGGGCTGCCAGACATGGGGAAGATAATGGAGATCTGACGCGGCCAGCCACAGACTAATCAAGGATATCCGTGTCGTGGGAATGGATATCTGTCGGCACCAGCCGTAGACTAGTTTTACCTTAGTCTGGTATAGTTTTTAGTTAAAAATTGTCCAAATGTAATGAATTTCATCTGGTTGATATGAAATCAATCATGTTTGCATGAACTTCATCCGTTTAGTTCAAACAGTGGTTGAAATGTATGCAGGTAGCGTTGGATGGCGGCCTCCGGCATCACTGTCCGCGGACTGCCCCCCTATCTGTGTGGGAAATATGCCTTAGAGGCAATAATATTGTATTATTATATTTACATGTTTATAATTAAGAGTTTATATTCTATGCTATAACTGCTATGATCCTGGAATGTGCGATTCAGTGGAAAACTCATATGCATGTGTGGAATGATAAACGATAAAATCTAATTCCTAGTCTCCCCTCTAAGACTAGCTCAAGTGTTGCTTGTGATCATGTTCTCCGGAGTCCCAAAACTATTTTGAGAGCATGACATTAGAAGAATGATCATATTGAATTGATCCAACTTGTTTGTTATACTTTGAGATACTATCATCAGAAGTCAATCGTTATAACATAGAGTTAACATATTCTTTAGTTCCTTAGACCAAGACAGTATCATAGTCACTTCTTACCGTACATTGAACTTTGGTGTTACTCAAACATCATCTATACCACAGTGATCATAACGACAACTTACAGGTACATCGGAAAGTTTGATAGGGGACTAGATAGCTCGAGAATGGAATTTGCTCCTCCTAAGATGGAGAGATATTCTTAGGGCCTCTCAGTGTGACAGCATCCATCATCGTCTGGCGAGACATAGGTGACTAGGTCACGGGGATGCCAAAACATGTAAACGAGAAAGAAGAACAAAACAGGCAACGACGAGACCAGTATAAGGAGCATGAGAATGACTCAAGAGGATGCGTACATCTCACCTCAGATTTTGTAAAATATCACGAAACAAAGGGAATATCACATGATAACCAAAGGTTCACTCGAATATTATTCGTGTATTCATAGGAAACAATATGGATGTCCACAGTTCTATCATTGGTCATTGAGCAAAAGGGGTTTTGTTCATGTCTATGTTTTACCAAACCTACAGGGTCATAAGCTTAAGGGAATTATGTCTTGTTGAGTTTTATTGATATAAGAGTTATGAGAAAATATTTATGAAATAGTTTCATTAATATTAGAAATACTTTCAAGAGAAACCGTAAGCATTGTGGAGTTACCAGAAGAGTTTCTGCGTTTACCGGGTAATAACGAGAATTTATATATAGGTGGAAAATGTTTCTGCAGATGTTAAATTAATAATAAAAGGTTCTAATATTGATTAGAAGGCTTTTATAATTTATTTAGTATCATTGGGCTAAAGAAAATACTAAAAGGTCTATAGGCGAAAAGTTAATGGGCCTATGAGGCCCATTAGGTGGAGGCCAATTGGAGGGGGATTTCCCATCCTAGGGCTGGCGCGCGCAGGGGGGTGGGGGGTCCTCCCCCTTGTGGCGCCCCTCCCCTCTTCTCTAACCTATATATACTAGAGGTTTTGGCCACTTTTGGACACACAAGTTTTGGAGCCTCCTCTAGTTCTCTAGTTCTAGTTATAAATTGGGGTTGATCTAATTAGAGCTAGACCTACATCTCTCTAATCCTAATAATAGAGAAGCCTTGTGCGATTCTCTTCTTATATCTCTATTTCTCTAGTGACGATTAGCTCTTTGGATGGCAAAGCGCTGCCGGAACTTGAAGCCAGAACTCTTGCAAACTATAGAGACGTCGTGCTTTCGGTGTTCAGTTTGAGGGATCGTTCATGAACAGTTCAAGGGAATTCATCGACGATCTACACCAACTCTTCTTCTGCTATAACTCAGGGTTGGTAACGATCCGATCTTAACCGTTATTGCACCTTCATAGTCTTGATGGTTCGATCATAGGTCAATTTTTTTGTTTTCTAGTATGTTTCCCAAGAGTGGCATCATGAGCGGTTCTATGAGTGGATGTAGGTTTTGATCTACTCCCTCCTTCCATCTATATAGGGCCTAATGCATTTTTCGAGGCTAACTTTGACCAAATGTTAGAGCAACAATATATGACATGCAACTTACACAAAGCATGTCGTCAAATTCGTATGTGAAAGGAGATTTCAATGATATAATTTTCACATTATGCATGTCATGTACTATTAATCTTGTCAATAGTCAAAGGCCATCTTGAAAAACACATTAGGCCCTATATAGATGGAAGGAGGGAGTAGAACACATGTGGATGTGATGGTTGATTAATGTCCCACAAGTATAGGGGATCACACGAATTTATTGATTCAACACAAGGGGAGCCAAAGAAAATTTATAAGCCTTAGTAGTTCAGTTGTCAATTCAAGCACAACTGAGAAGTCACTTCCTTGCATCAATTTATTAGTAGCACGGTAATATAATAGCAGTGGTAATAGTAGTAGCAATAGTAACAGTAGTAACAATTTTGTAGCAAGTGTAATAGCAGCAGTAATAGTGATTCGAGCAAAGACAATATTATGAAAAGCATGGGCCTAGAGTAGAGATGGATATTTGGATGACATTTATCATGTAATAGTCACAACCTAGAGCGATACACAGTAGCTCCAATGCATCAATCATAAGTAGGCATGTATTCCGTATATATGGTCATGCACCCCTTGTGAATGGTTTATTCTTGTTGAATCTCGATCGTAGTGATACACATATTCATAATATTGATGCCAAAAGATGCAAAGTTAATAACGATAGTACACTACAAAAAAAAGACACATCAGTGACATTTTGGCCCGAACGAAAAAAAATTATGTCATGCTCATGACACTTTTATGATGATAATTGTGATAAAAACACGTATCATCATAGATGTGGTGGTCTCCTACTTCTATGACAACAAACCATGACAAAAAATGGGCTTCTCGTCTTGGGCGGGCCGGGGACGCACCTGATGACATTCTTTGGGCCGTCCATGATGGAAAAAATCATGGTAGAAGCGAGGGTGGGGAAAATATCAGGGAGTTCCCAGTCACGGTGGGTGGTCGGGTGATACTTATCCAACGTATCTATAATTTATGAAGTATTCATGCCATGTTTACAACAATTTTATATGGTTTTGGTACGATTTTATTAAAACTAACCCGGACTGACGTTGTTTTCAGCAGAACTACCGTGGTGTCGTTTTTGTGCAGAAATAAACATTCTCGGAATGGGCTGAAAATTTATAGCTTTTATTTTATATAAAGTACCAAGTAAAGCCTTTGGGATAGTGTGGATGATAGTTGACTTGATTCTATGCAAAAACAGAAACATTTGCTTCCAACCATAGAATTGTTTAAATTCACTGGAGCGTGATAAGATTCTGAATTTTTTGCACATTATTGATACACAAATTTCCTAGATTGTCCTAATTTTTCAGAAGTTTTGGAGTTACAGAAGTATAGGAAGTTTCCAAATTACTACAGACTGTTCTGTTTTTGATAGATTCTATTTTCATTGTGTTGTTTTCTTATTTTGATGAGTCTATGGGTAGTATCTGAGGGTATGGACCATGGAGAAATTGTAATACAATAGATATAACACCAACAGAAATTTAGAATGAGTTCACAACAATACCTAAGTGGTGATTTGCTTTATTATACTAACGGAGCCTACGAGTTTTCTATTGTGAAGTTTTCAAGTTTTGGGTGAAGTTTAGATGGACCACGGAATAAGGAGTGGAAAGAATCTTGGGGATTCCCAAGGCACCCCAAGGTAATATTCAAGGACAACCAAGCATCTAAGCTTTGGTATGCCCTGGATGGCATCCCCTCTTTCGTCTTCAATCCGTCGATAAATGTACTTGGGGCTATATTTTTATTCACCACATGATATGTGTTTTGCTTGGAGCGTCATTTTATTTTATTAGGATTTACTAGAAAGTTTTCTATCATTGTATGGATATTTGTGTATAGTCAGAACATGATAAAATCTTGGAATTTTTACACAATGAGTAACAACAAATTTTCTACAGTGTGGTAATTTTTCAGAATTTTTGGAGTTAGGGAAGTATGATTCCTCTTGCCTTCTTTACAGACTGTTCTCTTTAGACAGATTGCTGGTATGTTTGCATTGTTTGCATATGTTTGCTTGTTTAATGATTCTATTTGAGGATGGGAGTATTAAATATGCAGAGGCATTTTGTATGCAATGTCAAATTATAATTTTAGTGATTTTCTACATTAGAGAATGATAAGGTTTTGCATGGATATATACTAACTTATCTCATGAGTTCCCATTGAGTTTTGTGTGGATGAAGTTTTAAGATTTAGGGAAACCGTGATATAAAAGGAATTAAGGAGACACAAAAGCTCAAGCTTGGGGATGCCCAAGGCATCCCTAATTAATATTTCAAAAAGTCTCAAGCAGCTAAGCTTGGGGATGCCCCGGTTGGCATCCCTCCTTTCTTCTTCAACAATGGTCGGTCAGCTTTAGTCGAACCTAAGTTTCTGCTTCTTCACATGATATGTGCTATCCTTGGAATGTCATTTTATTTTGTTTTGCTTGCTGTTTGAATAAAGTACTCAAGATCTAAATTTTAATGAGAGAGAGAGAGTCTTCACATAGTGATAACCCACAAGTATAGGGGATCACAACAGTTTTCGAGGGTAGAGTATTCAACCCAAATTTATTGATTCGACACAAGGGGAGCCAAAGAATATTCTCAAGTATTAGCAGCTGAGTTGTCAATTCAACCACACCTGGAAACTTAATATCTTCAGCAAAGTGTTTAGTAGCAAAGTAATATGATAGTAGTGGTAATGATAGCAAAAGTAACAGTAGCAAAAGTAATGTTTTTGGTATTTTGTAGTGATGATAAAAATAGCAACGAAAAAGTAAATAAGCGAAGAACAATATATGGAAAGCTCGTAGGGAATGGATCGGTGATAGAGAATTATGCCGGATGCGGTTCATCATTTAACAGTCATAACCTAGGGTGACACATAACTAGCTCCAATTCATCAATGTAATGTAGGCATGTATTCCGAATATAGTCATACGTGCTTATGGAAAAGAACTTGCATGACATCTTTTGTCCTACCCTCCCGTGGCAGCGGGGTCCTAGCGGAAACTAAGGGATATTAAGGCCTCCTTTTAATAGAGTACCGGACCAAAGCATTAACACATAGTGAATACATGAACTCCTCAAACTATGGTCATCACCGGAAGTGGTCCCGATTATTGTCACTTCGGGGTTGCCGGATCATAACACATAGTAGGTGACTATAGACTTGCAAGATAGGATCAAGAACTCACATATATTCATGAAAACATAATAGGTTCAGATCTGAAATCATGGCACTCGGGCCCTAGTGACAAGCATTAAGCATAGCAAAGTCATAGCTACATCAATCTCAGAACATAGTGGATACTAGGGATCAAACCCTAACAAAACTAACTCGATTACATGATAAATCTCATCCAACCCATCACCGTCCAGCAAGCCTACGATGGAATTACTCACGCACGACGGTGAGCATCATGAAATTGGTGATGGAGGATGGTTGATGATGACGATGGCAACGAATTCCCCTCTCCGGAGCCCCAAACGGACTCCAGACCAGCCCTCTCGAGAGAGTTTAGGGCATGGCGGCGGCTCCGTATCATAAAACGCGATGAATCTTTCTCCTTTATTTTTTCTCTCCGAACACGAATATATAGAGTTTGAGTAGAGGTCGGAGGAGTTCCAGGGGGCCCACGAGGCAGGGGGCGCGCCCAAGGGGGCAGGCACGCCCCCACCATCGTGGCTAGGGTGTGGGCCCCCTGGCCTTGATCTTTTGCTAGTATTTTTTATTATTTCCAAAAATACGCTCCGTGGAGTTTCAGGTCATTCCGAGAACTTTTGTTTCTACACATAAATAACACCACGGCAATTCTGCTGAAGACAGCGTCAGTCCGGGTTAGTTCCATTCAAATCATGCAAGTTAGAGTTCCAAACAAGGGCAAAAGTGTTTTGAAAAGTAGATACGGCGGAGACGTATCACATAGCTACATAATTATTCAACTACTCATTGATTTTCACTCATATCTTTTTGGAGTAGTTTGTCATGAACTCTTGTGCTTCACTTATATTATTTTGAGAGTATTATAAATATTATGGTAATTTTCTTTGGTTATGAATTTAGTCCTAATATGATGGGCATCCATGAGGGATATAATAAAAACTTTCATATTAAGTGCATTGAATACCATGAGAAGTTTGATTCCTTTTGATAGTTTTGAGATATAAATATGGTGATATTAGAGTCATGCTAGTGAGTAATTGTGGATTGGTATAAATACTTGTATTAAAGTTTGTGATTTCCAAAGCATGCACGTATGGTGAACCGTTATGTGATGAAGTCGGAGCATGATTTATTTATTGATTGTCTTCCTTATGAGTGGCTGTCGGGGACGAGCGATGGTCTTTTCCTACCAATCTACCCCCCTAGGAGCATGCGTGTAGTACTTTGTTTCGATAGCTAATAAATTTTTGCAACAAGTATGTGAGTTCTTGTAACGCCCTCGATGCGGCTATATCTCCCACGTGTCGAAGCACGACTTAGAGGCATAATCGCATTGAAAGCAATGTCACAAGTGAGGTAATCTTCACAACAACCCATGTAAATAAATAAAGGGAAAGGTACATAGTTGGCTTACACTCGCCACGTTACACAAATACATAAATAAGTCATTACATTCATCCAATACACTCAAGGTCCGACTATGGAACCAAAATAAAGATCAACCCCCAAATGCGACAAAGTCCCCGATCGCCCCAACTGGGCACCACTACTGATCATCTGGGAAAGACATGTAGTATCATCCTGAGTCCTCATCGAACAGCCACTTGAGCTCAGTTGAATCACTTGGAGCGGTATCATCAGTCCCTGCATCTGGTTTTGGAAGGAATCTGTGAGTCACGGGGACTCAGCAATCTCACACCCTCGCGATCAAGACTATTTAAGCTTATAGGAAGGGTAAATGTATGAGGTGGAGCTGTAACAAGCGACTAGCATATATGGTGGCTAACATACGCAAATGAGAGCGAGAAGAGAAGGCAAAGGCACGATCGGTGAACTATGATCAAGAAGTGATCCTAGAACAACCTACGTCAAGCATTACTCCAACACCGTGTTCACTTCCCGCACTCCGCCGAGAAGAGACCATCATGTTTACACACGCGGTTGATGCATTTTAATTAAGTTAAGTTTCAGGTTATCTACAACCGGACATTAACAAATTCCCATCTGCCCATAACCGCGGGCACGGCTTTCGAAAGTTCAAATCCCTGCAGGGGAGTCCCAATTAGCCCATCACAAGCTCTCACGGTCAACGAAGGATATTCCTTCTCCCAAAACAATCTGATCATACTCGGCGTCCCAGTTACAAGACATCTCGACAATGGTAAAACAAGTCCAGCAACACCACCCGAATGTGCCGACAAATCCCGATAGGAGCTGCACATATCTCGTTCTCAGGGCACACCGGATCGTCCAAACTTCCGGTAGGCTATCCCAGAGTTGCCCCTGGTGGCCACCGGCGGCTGACAAGGTGGACCAACACTCAGAGGAGCACTGGCCCGGGGGTTTAAATAAAGATAACCCTTCCAAGGGAAAAAAGGCTAGGTGGCGAATGGTAAAACCAATGTTGGGCATTGCTGGAGAAGTTTTATTCAAGGCGAACTGTCAAGGGGTTCCCATTATAACCCAACCGTGTAAGGAACACAAAATCTGGGAACATAACACCGATATGACGGAAACTAGGGCGGCAAGAGTGGAACAAAACACCAGGCATAAGGCCGAGCCTTCCACCCTTAACCAAGTATATAGGTGCATTAAGATAAACAATATAATATTATGACATCCCAACAATAAACATGTTCCAACAAGGAACGAACTCCAATCTTCACCTGCAACTAGCAGCGCTATAAGAGGGGCTGAGCAAAGCGGTAACATAGCCAAACAACGGTTTGCTAGGACAAGGTGGGTTAGAGGTTTGACATGGCAATATGGGAGGCATGACAAGCAAGTGGTAGGTATCGTAGCATAGGCATAGCAAAAGAGCGAGCATCTAGCAAGCAAAGATAGAAGTGATTTCGAGGGTATGGTCATCTTGCCTACAAAGTTCTCAGAGTTGCCTTGATCCTCGTAAGCGTACTCAACGGGCTCCTCATTCATGTACTCGTCTCCCGTATCTAGCCAAGCAAGAACAATGAACAAAAAGGAACCCAATCAACCACGTGCACTGCTCAACCAACATGATGCAAACATGGTATGACATGCGGGATGCGATATGTGATGCACAGGCATGATTTGGAAAGGAACGATTGAACCTGGCCTCAGCATGGAAATCCAAGAGTGCCACTGGAAAGAGGAGGTGATTTTGGTCGAAATCGATATAAAGATCACTGGAATCGGATGCATGGTTTGGAAATGGCAAGCAAAACAAATATGGCACTGGACTGCGATAATCAGCACGAGACCATCTAAATGCATCAAGAACAACATGCTACGGTACTCCAACATGACAACAAAATACATGGAAGGGATCCACTCATGATGCTTGACAAAATATGAACACTGAGCTGCGGTTAATTCACTCAATAGCAAGCTCAAACAAGCATGACAACAAAATAACAGGTTTCACACTTGATGAAATTAACAGCATGTCAGGAATTTATCATCAGGAAGCAATGTTTAGAGCATGATAACTACACGCTTCCGAACATATCATGGCAAAGCAAGGCATGGTATGAAGATACTAAAAGCATATAACAAAAGTCCCTTAGTGACCATGAGCCAAAAGGGATTTGAAAATACAATTGCAAGCATGTGAACATAGCAAAAACATAAACAGATTCAGACTTGGTGAAAAACTGGAGAATGGCAAAACAGATAACGAGTAGGCGTGTTTACGAGCTCGATGCACTCACTACGAGGCATTGCAAGACAAACCAAGATTACACCCAGCAAATAGACATGGCATAGAAGCTAGACATGGCAAGAACAACAACATAGCATGCACGGATCAACAACAACAAGCTCGGCAAAATTGCTAAACATGTTAACAATCTGCCAGCAACATTTTATAGCAAAAGTAGAGCTCTATTGACTCAAGATAGGTTGCTCCATAATTGCAAACAAAGACATGGATGGATAGAGCATCAGAATATCTACAAAACATCCTTACTGATCATGCTCAAAAGAGGCACGGATCACTAGGAAACAACATGGACATATGGCATAAAAATAATAACAGGGCAATGACTTGGTGAAATTCTAAGTCCCTGAAATCAGCATCATTGAGTAAGCTACTTTGCATGCTTGTGCTAGTCACCACAAAATCACAAAAATACATGGAATACACCCCTGTAAAGATGGCATGGCATTCTTCGAAACACATGTAGAGCTCAGGATCATATCATGCACACATTAATCATGGCAAAAATGACAAAAGTGCATTTGCTGAAACAGATCTGGAACTATCATCACATAGCCCTCTTCCAACAGCATTTCGGGCATCAAGATGAGCTCATATGAGAATGATTCAATGAGATGAAATGATGTACTCGTCGAGACGAACATTTTGATATGCTACACATACGAATCGGAGCCACGATGAGGAAGTTATGGCATGTGGAAGAATGCAAAAAAATAACTAGGGGGAGACAAAAGTCAACCGGATCCAGATCGAATCTAGGGTACGGGGCACTGTAGCAGTCTCACGGAGATCGAGGATGGCCGTCGGAGGGGTCGCCGGACTTGGCGCGTTGACTCTGGCCGGAGAGGTTGCCGGAACGGGGGTGAGCCGCGGCGAGCGTCGCCGGCGTGGGCAGATCGAGGAGGCGGCGGCGCGGGGCACTAGAGGCGGCGGCGCGGGGCACTGGAGGCAGCGCGCAGTGGCTGGTGGTGGCAATGGCGGCGGTGGCCAGCGCGGGGCTCCGGGCAGTGGCGCGGGAGTCGGGGAAGGCGGCGTTGACTTGGAGGCGGCGGGGCGCGGGATGGGCCGCTGGGGCTCCCCGTGGGCCTCGGCGGGCCGCGGCGTCGGCGGGGAAGTGGGGACCGGCCCGGGACACGTGTCAGGCAGCGGTTGGGCGCGACGATGTGTCCGGCGCCGGCGGACAATGTCCGGCGCGCTGAGGAGGTGGGGTGTTGGGCTGCAACACACACACGAGGCCTTTTCGGTCCCTCGGTTAACCGTTGGAGTATCAAACGAAGTCCAAATGGTACGAAACCTGACAGGCGCTCTACCGGTAGTAAACCAAGGCCGCATGACAAGTCTCGGTCCAATCCGAAAACGTTTAACACCCGCGCACGAAAAGAGGTAGAAAGGGACACCGGAGGACATAGGAGCGCCGGAATGCAAAACAGACAACAGGGAAAAAGCTCGGATGCATGAGACGAACACGTATGCAAATGCAATGCATATGATGACATCATATGAGATGCATGACAAAGACAAAAGCACAGGAAGGCAAAACCCGACAACGAGGAAATAGAATAACTTAGCGCCGGAAACGGCAAGAGTTGGAATACAAATAAGGTAAATTACATCCAGGGTGTTACAACACTCCACCACTACGAAAGGATCTCGTCCCGAGATCTAGGACTGGAAAAACTCCGGGTACTCAGAACAGAGGTGATCCTCACGTTCCCAGGTGACTTCACGGTTGGAATGATGTGACCACTTGACTTTCAGGAATTTGATAGACTTGTTGCGAGTCTTGCGCTCAGTTTCTTCAAGAATAGCTACTGGGTGCTCATGATAAGACAATTCTTGTTGGAGATCAATGTCTTCGAAGTTGACAGTGTGGTCAGGAGTCTTGAAACACTTGGGGAGCTGAGAGACATGAAACAAGTCGTGCACGTTTGCAAAGTTGGACGGAAACTCAAGTTGATAGGCGAGATCGCCTCTCTTGCTGATGATCTTGAAATGACCCACGTATCTAGGGGCAAGCTTCCCTTTGATACCGAAGTGACGACTACCTTTCATTGGAGAGACGCGGAGGTAGACATGGTCTCCGATCTCGAAAGCCAAGTCACGACGCTTGCTATCATAGTAACTCTTCTGGCACGACTACGCGGCTTTGAGATTATCACGAATGACTTTGCACATCCCTTCTGCCTCTGTGATCAAGTCATTTCCAATAAGTTGACGTTCACCAGTCTCTGACCAGTTAAGAGGAGTACGTCACTTCCTGCCATAGAGAATTTCGAATGGGGCCTTGCTCGAACTCGCTTGGAAGCTGTTGTTGTAGGAGAACTCGGCATATGGAAGACAGTCTTCCCACTTCATACCGAAAGAGATGACGCAAGCCCCGAGCATATCTTTACGAATCTGATTTACTCGCTCGACTTGGCCACTAGTTTGAGGATGAAAAGCTGCGCTGAAGCGAATGTTGGTGCCATGGCCTTCTGAAAAGAATCCCAAAACTTGGAGGTGAAGATGCTGCCACGATCTGAAGATATCAACTACAGAATGCCGTGCAGAGAGACAATCCTGGAGGTATATATCTCTGCAATTGAGCGGCTGTGATAGATTCTTTGATAGGAAGGAAATGAGCCACTTTAGTGAGTTTGTCGATGACAACAAAGATAACATCATTGCCACGCTTGGACTTTGGAAATCCAGTCACGAAGTCCATCTCAATATGGTCAAACTTCCATTCTGGAATGGCAAGAGGTTGGAGGAGACCAGCTGGTCATTGGTGTTCTGCCTTCACTCTTCTGCAGACATCACATTCATTCATGAACTGAGCAATCTCACGCTTCATTCGAGTCCACCAATACGACTGCTTAAGGTCCTGGTACATCTTTGTACTCCCAGGGTGGATAGAGAGGAGTGAATTGTGAGCCTCGTTCATAATGACTTTACGAAGGTCACCTTTAGGCACAACAATGCGATCCTCGAAGAATAGAGTATCCTTGTCATCAAGGCGATAACACTTGTACTTGGGTTGACTCTTGGCAATCCCAATCTTCACCTTCTTCACCATAGCATCAAGAAGTTGAGCCTCGCGAATGTGATCTTCCAACGTAGGAGAGACTTGGAGGTTGGCGAGGAAACCTTGCGGAACAACTTGAAGGTTGAGTTTGCGGAAAGCTTCACAAAGCTCGGGTTGGTAAGGCTTGAGAATCAAACTGTTGCCGTAAGCCTTCCTGCTCAATGCGTCAGCAATTACATTGGCCTTGCCTGGAGTATATTCGATACTCGGATTATACTCTTGAATCATTTCGACCCAACGAGTCTGCCTGAGGGTGAGATTAGGCTAAGTGAAGATGTACTTGAGACTCTTATGATCAGTGAAGATGTCCACTTTTCTTCCCAATAAGAGATGTCTCCAAGTTAAAAGAGCATGAACAACTGCCGCCAACTCGAGGTCATGAGTGGGGTAGTTCTTTTCATTGGGCTTCAACTGGCGAGAGGTATAAGCCACAACTTTCTTCTCTTGCATCAACACTGCACCAAGACCTTGAAGAGAAGCATCACAGAAGACCTCAAACGATTTGGATTCATCAGGAGGAGTTAGAACTGGAGCAGTGACCAACTTCTCTTTCAGGGTGTTGAAAGCGACGTCACATTCAGGAGACCAGACATACTTCACGTGCTTCTGGAGAAGGTTGGAAAGAGGCTTCGCGATCTTAGAGAAGTTCTCAACGAACCTTCGACAATAGCTTGCGAGCCCAAGCTGCGGAGTTGCTTCACGTTTTGAGGTGGTTCCCAATTCACAATTGCAGACACATTCTCAGGATTCACAGCAATGCCCTTGGCAGAAATGATATGTCCAAGGTAGAGAACCTCATCGAGCCAAAACTCGCACTTTGAAAACTTCGCATAGAACTGATGTTCTCTGAGTTTATCCAGCACCAATCTCAAATGCTTGGCATGATCCTCCTTGTTCTTGGAAAAGACCAAAATGTCATCGAGGTAGACCAAGACAAAGTCATTTGTGTAGGCGTTGAAGATAAAATTCATCATGCAAGAGAATGTTGGCGGAGCATTGACGAGGCCAAAAGACATGACAGTGTATTCATATGAACCATAGCTTGTTCTGAATGCTGTCTTAGGGATATCTTCTTCGCGAATGCGAATCTGATGATAGCCCATACGGAGATCAAGCTTGGAGAATACTTGAGCACCTTTGAGTTGTTCGAAAAGCTCATTGATGTTGGGAAGTGGGTACTTGTTCTTTATGGTCTTCTTGTTCAATGGACGGTAGTCGACACAGAGTCGGTCCATTCCATCCTTCTTCTTCACAAAAGAACACCACAACCCCATGGAGAAGAACTTGGTCGGATGAGACCCATTCGCTCTTGAATATCGAGTTGCTTCTTCAGCTCCTTCAACTCTTCAGGTCCAAGCTTGTAAGGACGTTTGCAAACAGGTTCCGTGCCAGGCTCAAGATCGATGACGAATTAAACTGGCGGTGCGGAGGCATTCCTGGAAGCTCTTCTAGAAAGACATCTTGATATTCACAAACGACTGGAATTTGAGAGATGGCATCCAGCTCGCCCTTCTCATTGAGAGAAAATAGACGGATGGTATTATCACGAGAAGCAAAGACGATTACATCCTCAGACGAATGTGTTAATTGAATCTGCCTGGCTGCACAATCAAGCTGAGCCTTGTGCTTAGAAAGCCAGTCCATTCCGAGAATAAGATCAATATCCGAGTTGCCAAGGACCATTGGAGAAGCCAGAAACTTGAAGTTGCCCATCATGATAGAAATATCTGGAACCGCGTAGTTTGCGAGCAAGCATTTACCCAGTGAGACAACTACTAATGGTTTATGCAAAACTTGGGAAGACAACTCATGCTTAAATGCAAATGGTCTTGAGATGAAACAATGCGATGCACCGGTGTCGAAAAGAACTTTTGCAGGAACATCGTTAACAGGAAGGTTACCCATAATCACATCTGACGAGTCCTCTGCCTGAGCTGTGTTCATCAAGTTGACCTTGGCGTGCTTGGGATTATGCTTGACCACTACATTGCTAGCAGATCTCACAGGAGGAGGAGGAAGACGCCTCTGATTGAAGCATTTGTTGGCATAGTGACCCTTCTGCTGACACTTGTTGCACGTGACCTCCGAAAGCGGACGGTGATACGGAGCACTTGATCTTGGAGCTTGAGACGAAGTCTTGTTCTGAAAGCCTGGGTTGGGTGGGTGGGAAGATCCATTGCCTCCTTTGCTCTTGTGCTGATAAGGCTGACAGAACGGAGGAGGAGGCAGCCAATACTTTTGTTGCTTAGAAGCCACTTGAGTTGAGGAAGAAGGAGTTGCATCTCTGACTCGCTTCTTGGAAGCATCGAACTTGAGTTGAGCAGCCTATTGCTTCATTACCATATTGTAGAACTCATCGTACTTCTTCGGCTCAAAAAGGACGAGAGCTAGTTGGAGATCTTCTCTGAGGCCACCCCTGAACTGATAAATCATGCTCTTCTTGTCAGGGACGTCTTGCTTGGCGAAACGAGCGAGCCTTTGGAACAGAATGTTATACTGGTAAACAGACAAGCTGCCTTGCTTCAAGTTACGGAATTCCTCACGCTTGCTCTCAACAACACTCTGAGGAATGTGATGAGCTTTGAAGTCTTGACGGAATTCATCCCAGGTAATCACACGGCCTCCTATGGAATCTTTGTACTGCTGAAACCATTCTGCAGCTTGGTCTTTGAGTTGGAAGGAGGCAAACTTGACAAAGTCCTCAGGCCTGACGTTGCTGCACTCGAAATGCTTGCAGATATTCACGAGCCAATCATCAGCGTCTGAGGCCTCGACATAGTTGCTGAAGGTCTTTGGCTGATTAGCGAGGAACTGGTTGAGTGTAGCAAACTGATTCTGATTGTTGCCATGGCCATGATTCCCTTTGTTGCGCTCTTGCATAATTTGCATGATCAGCTGCGTGTTTGCATTGGTAGCGGCCATCATAGCTTGCCATGCGTCCGGAGGTGGTGGTGGTGGTGGCGGATCCTGATCCTGATTCTGACCCTTAGCAGGAGCCATCCTGAAGAGGGTGACATCCGTTAGCATCTTGACAGACATATATTCAAGCTGAATCAAATGGATAGAAATTGCAACTTATAGTCTTCACATCTGAACAAAATGAACGAATGCATTCCAATTGAAATGGTCACATTTCCATAAATTGAGAAGCCACTTAGATAGAGGTAGAAGAATAAAACAACGAGGTATGGACAAGAACAAATACTTGGTGAGGATTACCCAATCACAAACCAAATATCCGTGGAAGAAAAGCTAGAGCTACAAGAATTCCCACCTATGAAACTCCTGAACCTTTCCGGTTATGCAATCAGGTGTTGGGGACAGGGGAAGCATAATATCTCACCCAAAGCTAGCAAATCCTACATCTAGCTGTATTCATCCTTCAACACATAACCAAGAAAAACTTCGGAAATCATTTACCTCAACCTTCGAAAAGCATCCGTTATATGAGTTATGGAAATACTCCCGAACTCCCGCCCCAGTACTGGGTGGCGTCGAGGTTATCTCACCAACAACTGCATAAAAGAGATTTTCGATGTCGGGGAAACTCAGGTATTCCAGAATCTCAACGATAAAATTGTGACGACAACACCTCGGAGCTCAACTCCCCGGGACACTACCACAACCCCTAAATGTCAGGAGGCACCAAGAACAATGTTCTCGTCACAAAACCATCGGAACGATTCCAAGATACCTGCGTGATCCTAAATTTTTTCTAGTGAAATTTGAGAAGAGAAGAGTCAAAACTCTACGTGAGGATGCCTCACCAGAGCGACAAAGGGAATGAGGAGTAAAAAGAATTCCTAACTCTCTGATATATATAATCCTAAATGACTCAAAACATTTTTCTAGACTCAACAACACCAGCGATTTGATCAAGCAGGGGGATCCTAAGGTCGGGGAAGGCTATGATTACCAACTTGTAACGCCCTCGATGCGGCTATATCTCCCACGTGTCGAAGCATGACTTAGAGGCATAACCGCATTGAAAGCAATGTAACAAGTGAGGTAATCTTCACAACAACCCATGTAAATAAATAAAGGGAAAGGTACATAGTTGGCTTACACTCGCCACGTCACACAAATACATAAATAAGTCATTACATTCATCCAATACACTCAAGGTCCGACTATGGAACCAAAATAAAGATCAACCCCCAAATGCAACAAAGTCCCCGATCGCCCCAACTGGGCACCACTACTGATCATCTGGGAAAGACACGTAGTATCGTCCTGAGTCCTCATCGAACAGCCACTTGAGCTCAGTTGAATCACCTGGAGTGGTATCATCGGTCCCTGCATCTGGTTTTGGAAGGAATCTATGAGTCACGGGGACTTAGCAATCTCACACCCTCGCGATCAAGACTATTTAAGCTTATAGAAGGGTAAATGTATGAGGTGGAGCTACAACAACCGACTAGCATATATGGTGGCTAACATGCGCAAATGAGAGCGAGGAGAGAAGGCAAAGGCACAGTCGGTGAACTATGATCAAGAAGTGATCCTAGAACAACCTATGTCAAGCATTACTCCAACACCGTGTTCACTTCCCGCACTCCGCCGAGAAGAGACCATCACGGTTACACACGCGGTTGATGCATTTTAATTAAGTTAAGTTTCAGGTTATCTACAACCGAACATTAACAAATTCCCATCTGCCCATAACCGTGGGCACAGCTTTCGAAAGTTCAAATCCCTGCAGGGGAGTCCCAACTTAGCCCATCACAAGCTCTCACGGTCAACGAAGGATATTGCTTCTCCCAAGACAATCCGATCAGACTCGGCATCCCGGTTACAAGACATCTCGACAATGGTAAAACAAGTCCAGCAACACCACCCGAATGTGCCGACAAATCCCGATAGGAGCTGCACATATCTCGTTCTCAGGGCACACTGGATCGTCCAAACTTCCGGTAGGCCAGCCCAGAGTTGCCCCTGGTGGCCACCGGTGGCTGACAAGGTGGACGAACACTCAGAGGAGCACTGGCCCGGGGGTTTAAATAAAGATGACCCTTGAGTCCGCGGAACCCAAGGGAAAAAAAGGCTATGTGGAGAATGGTAAAACCAATGTTGGGCATTGCTGGAGGAGTTTTATTCAAGGCGAACTGTCAAGGGGTTCCCATTATAACCCAACCGTGTAAGGAACGCAAAATCTGGGAACATAACACCGATATGACGGAAACTAGGGCGGCAAGAGTGGAACAAAACACCAGACATAAGGCCGAGCCTTCCACCCTTAACCAAGTATATAGGTGCATTAAGATAAACAAGATAATATTATGATATCCCAACAATAAACATGTTCCAACAAGGAACGAACTCCAATCTTCACCTGCAACTAGCAACGCTATAAGAGGGGCTGAGCAAAGCGGTAACATAGCCAAACAACGGTTTGCTAGGACAAGGTGGGTTAGAGGTTTGACATGGCAATATGGGAGGCATGACAAGCAAGTGGTAGGTATCGTAGCATAGGCATAGCAAAAGAGCGAGCATCTAGCAAGCAAAGATAGAAGTGATTTCGAGGGTATGGTCATCTTGCCTACAAAGTTCTCAGAGTTGCCTTGATCCTCGTAAGCGTACTCAACGGGCTCCTCGTTCATGTACTCGTCTCTCGGATCTAGCCAAGCAAGAACAATGAACAAAAAGTAACCCAATCAACCACGTGCACTGCTCAAGCAACATGATGCAAACATGGTATGACATGCGGGATGCGATATGTGATGCACAGGCATGATTTGGAAAGGAATGATTGAACCTGGCCTCAACATGGAAATCCAAGAGTGCCACTGGAAAGAGGAGGTGATTTCGGTCGAAATCGATATAAAGATCACCGGAATCGGATGCACGGTTTGGAAATGGCAAGCAAAACAAATATGGCACCGGACTGCGATAATCAGCACGAGACCATCTAAATGCATCAAGAACAACATGCTACGGTACTCCAACATGACAACAAAATACATGGAAGGGATCCACTCATGATGCTTGACAAAATATGAACACTGAGCTGCGGCTAATTCACTCAATAGCAAGCTCAAACAAGCATGGCAAGAATGCAAAAGATAACAGGTTTCAGACTTGATGAAATTAACAGCATGTCAGGAATTTATCATCAGGAAGCAATGTTTAGAGCATGATAACTACACGCTTCCGAACATATCATGGCAAAGCAAGGCATGGTATGAAGCTACTCAAAGCATATAACAGAAGTCCCTTAGTGACCATGAGCCAAAAGGGATCAGAAAATACAATTGCAAGCATGTGAACATAGCAAAAACATAAACAGATTCAAACTTAGTGAAAAACTGGAGCATGGCAAAACAGATAACAAGTAGGCATGTTTACGAGCTCAATGCACTCACTACGAGGCATTGCAAGACAAACTAAGCATACACACAGAAAATAGACATGTCATAGAAGCTAGACATGGCAAGAACAACAACATAGCATGCACGGATCAACAACAACAAGCTCGGCAAAATTGCTAAACATGTTAACAATCTGCCAGCAACATTTTATAGCAAAAGTAGAGCTCGATTGACTCAAGATAGGTTGCTCCATAATTGCAAACAAAGACATGGATGGATAGAGCACCACAATATCTACAAAACATCCTTACTGATCATGCTCAAAAGAGGCATGGATCACTAGGAAACAACATGAACATATGGCATAAAAATAATAACAGGGCAAGGACTTAGTGAAATTCTAAGTCCCTGAAATCAGCATCATTGAGTAAGCTACTTTGCATGCTTGTGCTAGTCACCACATAGATCACAAAAATACATGGCATACACCCCTGTAAAGATGGCATGACATTCTTCAAAACATATGTAGAGCTCAGGATCATATCATGCACACATTAATCATGGCAAAAATGACAAAAGTGCATTTGCTGAAACAGATCTGGAACTATCATCACATAGCCCTCTTCCAACAGCATTTCGGGCATCAAGATGAGCTCAAATGAGAACAATTCAATGAGATGAAATGATGTACTCGTCGAGACGAACATTTTGATATGCTACACGCACGAATCAGAGCCACGATGAGGAAGTTATGGCATGTGGAAGAATGCAAAAAAATAACTAGGGGGAGACAAAAGTAAACCGGATCCTGATCGGATCTAGGGTACGAGGCATTGTAGCAGTCACACGGAGATCGAGGATGGCTGTCGGAGGGGTCGCCGGACTTGGCGCGTTGACTCCGGTCGGAGAGGTTGCCGGAACGGGGGCGAGCCACGACGAGCGTCACCGGCGCGGGCAGATCGAGGAGGCAGCGCGCGGCGGCTGGTGGCGGCGATGGCCGGCACGGGGCTCCGGGCGGCAGCGCGGGAGTCGGGGAAGGCGGCATTGACTTGGAGGCGGCGGGGCATGGGATGGGCCGCGGGGGCTCCCCGCGGGCCTCGGCGGGCCGCGGCGTCGGCGGGGAAGTGGGGACCGGCCCGAGACATGTGTCAGGCAGCGGTTGGGCACGGCGATGTGTCCGGCACCGGCGGACAATGTCCGGCGCACTGAGGAGGTGGGTGGCTAGGGTTTGACCCGGATTTGGAATGTAGGGATCTTTATATAGGGGTAGAGGGAGCTAGGAAGCTCCAAATGAGGTGCGGTTTTCGGCCACGTGATCGTGATCGAACGACCTAGATGATGGAGGAGGTTTAGGTGGGTTTTCTGCCACTTTGGAGGGGTGTTGGGCTGCAACACACATGAGGCCTTTTCGGTCCCTCGGTTAACCGTTGGAGTATCAAACGATGTCCAAATGGTACGAAACTTGACAGGCGGTCTACCGGTAGTAAACCAAGGCCGCATGACAAGTCTCGGTCCAATCCGAAAATGTTTAACACCCGCACACGAAAAGAGGTAGAAAGGGACACCGGAGGACATACGAGCGCCGGAATGCAAAACAGACAACGGGGAAAAAGCTCGGATGCATGAGATGAACACGTATGCAAATGCAATGCACATGATGACATGATATGAGATGCATGAAAAAGACAAAAGCACAGGAAGGCAAAACCCAATAATGAGGAAATAGAATAACTTAGCGCCGGAAACGACAAGAGTTGGAATACAAATAAGGTAAATTACATCCGGGGTGTTACAATTCTTTATGACTAATGTTGAGTCCATGGATTATACACACTCTCACCCTTACACCATTGCTAGCCTCTCTAGTACCGCGCAACTTTCGCCGGTGCATTACACCCACCATATATCCTTCCTCAAAACAGCCACCATACCTACCTATTATGGCATTCCGGCGCCCTGCCAGAGGGGGAAACCATCACCGGTGGCCATCTTCATCATCCCTGCGGTCTTCATGACGAGGAGGGAGTAGTTCACCCTCGGGGATGAGGGTATGTACCAATAGCTATGTGTTTGATCTCTCTCTCTCTCTCTTGTGTTCTTGATTTGGCACGATCTTGATGTACCGCAAGCTTTGTTACTATAGTTGAATCATATGGTGTTTCTCCCCCTCTACCTTCTTGTGATGAATTGAGTCGAGTCTTGCTCTTTGAGGTTTCGTTATGTTGGATTGAGTATTGGATTTGAGAACACTTTATGTATGTCTTGCGATGGGATATCTGTGGTGATAATGGGATGTTCTATTGATTCACATGATGTATGTTTTGTCACTCAACTCACGATTCCTGAGGTGACATTGGGGTAATCCATGCATAGGGGTTGATGCACGTTTTCGTCCTATGTTCTCCGATAAAAACTTTGGAGTGATTCTTTGTTGCACGTTGAGGGATTGCCAAATGATTCAATTATGTTATCATTGTTGAGAGAACTTGCACTAGTGGAAGTATGAACCCTAGGCCTTGTTTTCAAGCATTGCAATACCGTTTTTGCTCACTTTGTTACTTGCTACCTTGTTGTTTTTATATTTTCAGATTACAAATACCTATATCTACCATCCATATTACACTTGTATCACCATCTCTTCGCCGAACTAGTGCACCTATACAATTTAGCATTGTATTGGGTGTGTTGGGGACACAAGAGACTCTTTGTTATTTGGTTGCAAGGTTGTTTGAGAGAGACCATATTCATCCTACTCGAGGGAAATTTGCTAATGTCCTACAAAACTCCGCACTTGGAAGCCCAACAACGTCTACAAGGATAAATTTGCATAGTAGACATCATCGGGGCCGAGGATCGATGCACGGAGGTTTGCGCATTTCTTTTGTACACGTATGCATGTGTGCGCGAGGCGTTGGCCCTAACTAAACCCGAGCGAGGCATTCGCTTACTGAACCCGAGCGGTTGCACTAGCTACATTACTGAACCCGAGCGATCGATCCCTTGGCTGTTAGCTGAACCCGAGTGATTCCTTTGCTACTGCTACTAATTGAAGTCGATGGAACCTGTTGTTGCCTCTTGATGAACAGTGACCGTTGTTGGGGGGTTGGATGAATAGTTCCCAGTGGGGGTTGGATGAACAAGACCCTGTGGTAGTAGTAGGCCGTTGCCATAAGATGAACAGGACCCGATCGAGAGGAGGCCGCCACACATGCCTGAGCCGGTTGGGGGTGGATGAACAAGAGGACTCCAGCCGTGGAGGGCTGGTTGAATAGTAACCGGTGGAGGCTGGATGAACAGGACCCCGTGGATGAACAGTGGCTGGTGGAGGCTGGATGAAGTCGACGGTGGATGAACAGTGCAGGTGGAGGCTGAAGGAAGTCGATGGTGGGTGAATAGTAGCCCGCGAAGTCCCATTTTGTGGTACGCCACACCCCTCCCGATGAACATGACACCATTTTGGCCATAGGTGCTCCAACACGTTGTATTTCCTCCGTTTTGTGGTAGGCCGCACCCCTCCGGATCAACAGCACCCCGTTTCGACCGTAGGAGCTCGAACACAAGTCCGTTTCCTCCGTTTTGTGGTACGCCAGACCCCTCCCGATGAACATGATCCTATTTCGACTGTAGCCGGTCGAACAGAAGGCTGTTTCCTTCGTACTGCGGTACGCCAAACCCCGTTTCGGCTGTTCCGTCCAAGCCGGTCGGCTCCCGATGAACACGACACATTTCGTTGCCTCTCGATGAACACGCCGCAGTTTCTCCGTTCCGACCCAGCCGATTGGCTTTCGATGAATAGGACGTCGTTGATGTCGTCTACTTCCTCTCCATGTACACGAGCCCTGGCCGTACGTATGCGTGAGTAGGCGTTCGATACCCCGCCCGTATGTACGTACGTGGTCATACTTTTTGGCATGTGGCTGTATGTACGTGTACACGGTTTAGAAGGGACTGCGTCGGGGGCTCTACTACTACATGTGCTGCTGCTTGCTCGACCACGGTTTGTCATTGCAGAGAGACCGATCGACCGGTATGTACGTACATGTTCGTGACCAGATAGAAAATGCTACGTACGCTTCGACCGGGTGGGTCCCAGCTGTCCGGGAGGACAAGGACGCACTTCCTTGTGTGCAAAGATATAGCTGGTGGGTCCCAGTTGTTAGGGGGAAGAATCATTTTTCCCGTAATATGGACGCACTTCCTTGCGTGCAAAGATATAGCTGGTGGGTCCATCTGTCAGCCTCACCGCGTAGGCCATGTTGACCACGCCGCACGGACAGCACCCAGGCGGTGGAGGACGACGAGGCCTAGGAAGGGAACGACGCGGAGCCAGGGAAGATGAGGCAGGTGGATGCCCACGCGGAGGGGAGTATGAGGGTTCACTGGTTTGGCTGCGGTGTGAGGCTGCCGCCGCCGGAGAATAATAGGAGGTGTTGGTGAGTGGAGGAATGGCCTAGACGGCGATGGGAGTAGGGTGGGCCGGTGAGTCCTGCGCGGCAGCGCAGCCGGCCACGGGAGGCGGTGGTAGGCGGTACCGCCGGCGGTGGTTTGGGTGACTGAAGTAAGAATATCCGAGATTGAAGAAGAAGCACGACATTTGTTGGATGGACATCCAGCGGCCACTGCTGCTATAATCGTGTATTGACTATAATTTGACAAAGCCATGCGTATATGTCAACTTAGTAGGCCCACAAGTGTGTGCGAGAGAACATATAGCCCATTTGCGATTTGTAAGAATGTACTACCCATTTTTTGAATTCTAATGGAATTTACTACAACCCATTTATAGTTTGTCAAAATTACATCCCATTTTCTAGATAGGACAACGATTAATAGTTTCAACCAACCGCGCAAAACAGAATTGAATAAAAATTCCCACATTTTGATGGGATTCAAAATATTTTTATCCCGAAATTTCGAGTCAGATTAAATATAATTTCAAAGTAAATTTGTATTGTGTAAAAATCCAACGAATTATTGCACGCGCAAAAAGTAATGAAATTAAAATTTTCAAAATCCAAAAATAATATTTTTTAACGAATTACGTTTTTGGTGCACTTTTTATAGTTACAACCCAGTTTTTATAATTACATCCCATTTTTAAAGCTCATTTTCTTGTTAAGCCTAATGCATCCCTCCTAGAAAAGATTTGCAGCCCAACAGGGCAGAGAATAAAAAGTTGACCTGGGCTGGGTATTCCTCAAAAAAAGTATAGCTGGGCTAGCCATTTTCAGCTTGAAAAAAAATTAATATCTGGGCTGGATATTTGGTCAACATAAAATAATAGTTTGGGCTAGATGGGACACAACCCGCCCAGTTGATACCCTTCTCTTTTGAACAACAACAAAAACATCGCTCAAGGAAAACTCTGCTCACACCTCAAAAGCACAAATACTGGTCGAGCTGCTGGGTCCGAGCTGTCGGCCGGTTCTCGTGCAATTTTCTCATTTATTGACTATATAGGTTGACAATGGTGTGGGACCGTGATGTCAGGAAACCAGGAGGAAGCAAAAAAATTTATAGTTCTATGTAATAAGGAGGCACTTGCATACGTGCGACTATGGCTCTGGTGGGTCCCCACTGTCATCCTCTCCAATTAAAGTCATTTCCTGATTCCTCATGTTCATTGACCATGTTGACAACGCGAGACGGTGGCGCCACGGCGAGCGCAACAACTGGAAGGACGGCGAAGAGGGCATCACGGGCCCTACGGATGGTATGATATAGCGCCCCTTGCTCATTCAGGAAGCGAGGATCATAGGGCCACATGTCCGTGATGGCATTGTCGTTCGCTTGTTCGCTGATGATTCGTCCTTCCGCAAGCCGGTGCTTGTTGAGGAGAAGGAGGTTGCAGCACAGGTCCTCCTGCGCTGGTAGCTCTTCCGCCATTAGGGTGTCAAAGTGCAGCCGCACCTGCTCTATGTTGAACACGGCATGAACCGACTTGGGCGGTGGCGCCGGCTCCTGGTCGGAAGCCACGTCCATCGTTCGATTGTCATCGCTGAGCTCGGCGAGCTTGCTGGCGAGCCAGCATGTCCGGCTGCTGGACCGGACCGCTGCCAAGCATGAGTCTGACCGCCCTGGCCCACCCAGACCCCTCCCTCGCCCGCACGTGCTTTCCGCCCGAAATGGTCAGCATCGCCCGCGCTGCTTCTTGGTGCAGGCGATTGGTCCGTGTTCAAACGACACAAGTGTCGTTGGTCCGTCCATCTGCTTCCCACATTAATGATACGTGGTTGCCGAGGAAGCTACTCCAGCACCACCCGACTGTCCCTCTGCCGCCCACCATTGCTATATAAACTGCTACGCCGGCCATAGCCGCAGTCACCCACCTTCGTTCCCTTTCTCCTGTCCACACCACTCCGAGCATGGCTTCCTCAAGCTCCAGCGCTCTTAGGGATAGGCGGATGACGAACCAGCAATAGATGGTAGTCATTGCTGCCGACTGGCTGCCTGGTAGGCAGCCGAAGGATGACGCCGTCCCAATGGAGAATGTGGTAGTCGACTATCCGGCGCCACCCCCCGCGCCATCCTTGCTGATGCATTGCACCATGACCATAGGCGAGGCCCGTGCCCAATACATGGACATGGTGAGGCAGAAGTGTGAGTAGCAGTTCTGGGAGGCGCAGGCCGACGCTTCCTACAACCACCATGTTCTCCAGGAGCACCTACAGGCGGAGGAGCAGATCACCGTGGAGCGCGCGGAGCAGGAGGCGCTGCTCGGGTCGTACCGCTCAGCCCGCGAGAGCCGCCTCACGCGCTGGTGGTCCCGCATGCTGGTGGCGAAGGTTGCGGATGCCTACAAAGAGGGCGATGAAGCGGGCGAGGCCCTGTTTGGCGAGACTGACGATGAGGCGGAGGAGAATGCCGGCTCCGCCAAGGCCCCGCCCCGCCAGCACCGAGGCAGAGGACTTTGCCGGCTTTGGCGAGGCACTAATCCACCGAGGCCCCGCCCTACCGGCAACGAGGGGGGATTTCCCCCGCTCCACCGACGCGACGCCCCACCGGCAATGAGACAAAGGACATTGCCAGCTCCGTCGAGGCCCTGCCCTACTGCCAATGAGGCCGCGCCACACAGAAAACAAGGAAGAGTAAAACATGGTAGGTCGCCACTGCTCGGGTCCAAGTAAGGCCACTGTTGCTACCCTCCGGTTGAAGCCAAGCTTGGAGGGTTGAACATTGATGGCCGACTAACTTCTTGGCGGCGACATGGAGTCGGAGAGCTATGCTGGAGAAGAATCTTCTGTTCGGCTCAGCCGGACCGGGAAATGGGTGCCGGAGATCATAGATTAGGTTAATTAATTATACCTCTAGTGCACCCCTTTTTAGTTGAAGAATGTATCAAATGTAATGAAATCTGGCATGTTTATATGAAATACGGCCGTGTATGAACGAATTTAGTTTGATAGTTCGAATTCTTGTATAACTGGCATTGGATGAACATGCAAAACAATACGTACTAGCATTATTCCCAGGACGCATAGTGATCACCTCGTTTGCAGCAGTTTGACACGTACAAAAAGTTTGAGCAGCTTTTTAGCGTGCCTGTACATTGCAATGAAACTCATAGGCATGGCAATTCATAGAGAATATTCAAAACAATCGATGATTTCACATGTCAGAGCCAATATTTACTTCACAACTAAATAATAAAGAAAAATCGATCGATGCTGCTGACAGCAAAGGGCGTCCCATTCGAAAATATCAAACGCATGTCTTCTTGCTAACATCAATGAGCAAAATTTGACAAGGTTGTCCCATTCCAAAATATCAAATGTGTGTCTTTGCGTACATCAATGAGCAAACTTTGACAAGGTTTTCCCATTCCAAAATATCAAATGCCGATTGTGGAATGGGCGGGGTTTTCCATCAATTCGGACATTGACATGTCACCTTGTGCTAAATAAATGAGTTGTTCTTTTTGTGCAGTTCCACTAAAATCAACCAACTTCGCGCATAGCTTGTATGATTTCGCCTTTATATGTTGCAACGCCTTGAACATATCCACACCTCCTTTCTTGTAGCTAATTTTGTGGCTAGAGGTGGAAATGGATGATTCGAGAACATTCGATGTATTGTGCATGATGAAGTATACTAGAGGGCACGAACCATCAGAACATTTTTTGCAGTTCCCACTGAAATCAAGCTGAGCATCCCTGTTTGCATAAATACAAAAAACTGATTAGTATAAAGCAAAATGTACTATGAATTGACAGTTTAAACAGGCAACCTACATGATCCATATAGAGCACACATTTAAAAAAAATGGAACTCACCGGAAATAATCCTAAAACAACATTGTATTGGCCATCACAGTAACAAAGATGGAGATTTGTGAGTCCTTCTTAGCTAAAGTTAGTTTGTTCTTGTGGGCAGTAACGTAACCATCCTTCAACTGCTTCTTTCTGATATGAAGAGGATGATCCTGTTGTGCAAAGACAAGAGAACAACTAAATGCTAGCATCCCTGTTTGCTCAAAAAAAGGAAAGGAAATATTTAAAACAGCACAGATGAAGCACTTCTCAAGGACAATACCACTTTCTCATGACAGTAGCTAAATAGTAGCACAACACCAATAGAGATGACAAAGCTCAATCATATGGATGAAATTCGTGGGTCGGTACCATCCTTTGTCAGGAGGCTTATTGTGTAAAGCATACAGATGAAGCACTTCTCGAGAACCATCCATTATTATCTACTATGGTTTCCATGCTTACTAAATACTCCTCGATTAGTTTAATGTTTCCAACATCTTCTTGTGCAGTTCCACTAAAATATATGTTATCTTCAAACAAGATCCCTGTTTGCACAAGTAGAGATAATTACATATTACATTAAGAGTGGCATCAAATTGGTGGCAAAACAATTGCTCTTTCTAGCCATAACAATAAATTAAGATGCAAAACTATATCATTACTTGTGTCATCATAGTTCCAGTGCTTCATTACAACACCATGAGTTGATTTTTGTTTTTCTTCCGCTTGTTCTTCCCCTTCATCACTTGGTTCTATAATAGACAAGCTTCTCCTTCAATGTAAGATTTGGCATGTCAATTAGGGAGCACAACTATAGCACTAAACAATGACATTAATTTTCTGATGACAATAGAAAAATACAGACCAACAGTTGTGGAATATCATTATCTTACCTTGATGGGATATTACCGTGCACATACAGATTGGAAGTCTGGTCTCCATTTGTGCAGTTCACTAAAATCAAGCAACATTACCGTATAAGTAGCACAACATATGAAAGCACACTGCACAATCATGTGAAAGAAGGCCAATACTGACCTCTCATGACACAAACTTCAAACAACTCACAAGAAGAAGATCTGAAACAAATTTGCCAACACGGATGGAAAGTTAGATCTCCTCTTTTGAAGTTCCACTAAGGTCAAGCAATGTTGTCAGTGTGACATTTTGGTTGAACTGCACAAAACACTCTTAAAACAAAAGTGTTTTGTGCAGTGCACCAAAAGGTCACAATAGCAACAAGGTGAAGTAGATAACCCTGTTTACACAGAGGTGTAAAGGAAACAATTACTGGTCAATAACGGTGGATGACACAGAAGCCCACAAAAAGAAGCATCTAACTTATCTAAATGGGAAAGAAAGAAAGCAAGACAGTACCATTTCTCAAACAGTGGCATTGATTCATATTAACAGAGAGATTATATTACCAATAAAATTCGTTAAACATGTAATTTTCTTTTAACTATGGCATTGCTTCAATTTTCCAGCGGCATTATTAACAACAACTAAAGACTTGTATGGGACAGTGGACGCACAAGTACCATGTGCATCTACCGATGTATAAAGGGGTGATGCACAGTCTGTAGCAACAAACAATCAAGGAACATATTTGTGTTGGTCCCATTTTTGTTATCTTTAGACACCTTTCCCTATGTAAGGGCAGCAAATCTAGTCCTGCTCAAACTATACAGCCTTGTCCGCCACCCATGGAAAGATCAGTTCCTTACAGATGTGTATTGCATTTGTCATTGTTTTCCCTTTTCGACCAACATAGGTGTTGGATAGCCACTTTGTACTACTTTCCCCTTCCTTTCCTCTTTGAACCACATCCTAGATTCATGATATACAGCTTTCCCCACTACTTTCTTGTTTGATCCAACACCTAGATTCGAGTGCAGAAGCAAAAAAATTCCACATGCAGCTAGAGCAATGCCTATGGATTAAGAAAATTATACCTTAAGGTTCTCAGGGTGTGGCTCGGTGGGCGGCCGGAGGCCGATCTGCCCACACTATGTACGATGGCGAGGAAGAAGGGGTCGGAGGCCCTCCCGCATCACCGTTGGGTGAAAGAGAACAACGGCGCTGACAATGGATTCCCTCCTCACTGACGGCGATAGCATTAAGCCTCCTTGCCTTCCCCAACGGACGGGACCCTGCCGGCTCTTTGACCAACAGTGAAGGGAGAGAAAGAGAGGAGAGGCCAACACAGTCTTGTTTAGATCTGGATAGGGTGAGAGAGTGTGTAGAGAGCAACCACAAGCGCTGAGGCCCCAGCGTGTATATATAGTGGAGAGAGAGTGTGGAGAGAGCAAACCCTAGAAAACAAGCACTGAGGCTGCAGCGTATATAGTTGGAATGGTTTCCTTTTTCTCTCCATAAAAATCGTTTTAAATTGTGCACGAAACAGAACTCTTTATTTAACATACTACTAGTGAAGAAAAATACTACTAGTAGGGAAACCTAATAATACGTGAAGAAAATTTAACACTCCAAGGAGTCCACTCAAAATTAATGCCACGCCTCCCCATCGCACTTACTGTCGCTCACGTGTGGTACACAACCCTCCGAAGCAACAACTGAACCATACACGGTTAAAATATCAGAAAGGTGGGCTGCACCATCCTTCAAATTTAAATATTTTGGGCACTTCTATTCGGCCTAAGTCAGTGTGCCACCGTATGTACTAAGGGTTACAATGGGTGCTAAGAAACTAGGGCGTATTGAGAATAATTTCCATGCCGTTTATTTGTAGGGTCTCTTGCAAACTGTCGAACTCTATTCTCCTCTTATTTAATGGATGGGGCAAATCTTTTGCGTCCGTTTCAAAAAAATTGAGAAATTTAATTTTAATTATTTTGTATGTACACATTGCTCTCTTCCAATAATTTTGGGCACTTGTATTTGGTCTAAATCAGTGTGCCACGGTATCTCGTACTACTCCCTCCATCTAGGTGTATAAGTCACGTTAGAAGGTGCAGCGGGACCAAGGTGCAAGCAGATTGGAGGAGAAGGAGAAACTTGACCGGCCCTTCCTCCAATCAAAGCCCTGATTTCTCTCTCTAAACGCAACAATTAATCACAACAATTAAGAGATGCCGTTTTAGCTACCATGCAGGGCCACGTGTTAACTCTCATGCAAGCTGACTTTGATTCCTTGACTAATCAACGCGTAATTGCGCTCCATGCATTGGGTTTCCGGGGGAGATAACAAGGTAGAGTAAGTAACGCTCGCTAGCAATGAGGCTAGGAGGGGATTGATATGCGAAGTTAATGGATGATGCCTAATTTTTTTGAAAATATCTGATTTTTGTAAGATGGCTTAACACCTAGACGGAGGGAGTACTACCTCAGTCCAAGGTTTTACGCCATGTCATATATTTTTTGTCTAGAGTTTGACCAAAAAATTTAACTACTCACTACTTTCCGGTTAATAGGGCATAAATTTGAAATCTCATCAACCAAGGCAGATGATGAATGGAGAAATGTAGTACTCCATCTCGTAGTTTACAAAATTACTCAAATTTTAATCTACATTAATTACAATATATTCATGGACGACTATTAAATGAGTAGGAATGGTTACATGCACTGGTTCGTTTCTTTTAATCCTTGCATGCATTAATTTAGTGCACCTTGGAATGTGAACATGCGGTGGAAAGAAGTGAAAATAAGACTTACAAAGAAAATGAGATGAGCCCAATAAACAAACAAAAATTCAGAACCAACATAATTAATACGGCCATCGGCCGTGTGCACACATTTATTTTCCAGCACATTTCTTTATTTCATCAATGACATTTTGATACAGGGAAGTACATTCACCAGCTCTTTGCTAAGAGAGCAAGACCAAAGAAAACAAGAACCACAATGAAACATTTTAAAAGACATCCAATTTCCATAACTGCTCCCACTAATTGTATTAATATCTTCTCTATGTCTTCATTATTGATCCGTAGCTTCTCGAGCTTCCACACTTCTTTCTTCTTCGATTCTAAAGAACTAGACGTTGCTTCACATCTAATACCATTTCTAGTCACTACTGCAGGATGCTGCTAATGCGACACTACGATCAGAGACCCTTTGACGAAACTGTGTGCGATGCAATAATCGCAAACGGTGGTGTAAAATAACCGTCAAAAAGGTGCAAAACATTTGCGATGGAGGATGCATCAAACACGGTTCAGATTTTAGTTGCGTGTGCGATGCAGGGCATACGGTTCAGTTCAATTAACTGTTTGCGATGAGGAGGAACAAAAGAAACTGGCAGCCAGATGAAGGCGTGTGCGATATATAGCATACGGTTCACTCGGATGAACTGTTTGTGATTAGGCAACACAAAAGAAATGGCCAGCCAGATCAAGGTGTGTGCGATATATGGCACACAGTTCACTCAGATCAACTATTTGCGTTGAGACAAGAGAACAGAAATGGTTCAACTTTACAAGATGTGTGTGATACGCGGCAAACATGTCTGTAATCGGAAACGTGTGCGAAGACCGATAACAACACATATGATTACTGCTAACAAGCTGTGTGTGTTGTGAGCAAACGATCGCTGGTATACAATTGTGAGTGATTGATGAAAACATCACCGACGGGTTCTATTGTTTAGTCCGTGTGCGATGTGATTTTCTTTGTCCGCACAACATCCACGCTCTGTCTACAGAGCATCAACATATATACTTAAAAAGACATCATTGCATAACCAAATTAAGCATACAATTACACAAGTGACTACACACATAACATTTCCACCCACCAAAGTAAGCAATTGCATGCATACTAATAGGAGAAACGAGGATCTAATCATCTACTTATTGTTGCGACGACGCTTGCCATTGCTTTGCTTCCGGCTGGATCCCTGGACGTTTTGGGGAAGGAGGCACTTCCTCATGTCAACGATCCACCTGTACATGTCGTAGCTCGTGTACGCCTCCTTGGCCGCGTACACGACGTGAGCTTTGTCGAGTTTCTCCATCTAGGCCGAGTGCCAGGCACGCTTGTCCTTGTTGCACAAATCCTTCATGTCTCTTTAGTAGGGGTCGATGATGGCCTCGGCGAGGAGAACCAATGAGTCCTTCTCATGCTCCTTGCTGCCCCAGATCTTGTATTGGCCCTGGATGTCAACAAGATTCCGGTAGACGATGCCCGAATTCTCAAGCGCCTTTACATTGTTGGTGATGTCCACCATAGAAAACATGTAGTGGGGGCTATTGACAAACCTGGCGAAACGCTCGCAAGGCCTTGTGGCCAGGCTGTAGTGGTAGATGAGGACGTGGTGGTGCACGCACATCTAGGCGACGACGACCTTGGGACGAGACCCGGCACGAGCGCGGGTGTACTCGAGGTCGAACCCAACAACCTTGTACCTCTCCTCGGCAAGCAGCAGCTCCGTGATGTGGATGGAGTGCTCCACCCAGACTAGGTTGGTTTAAACCACCGAGAGGTCCATGAACCTTCTGTGGGTGTCCACCATGACACGCATGGTGAACTACTTCTTGTCGTTGGCAGCCGCTCGGAGCGCCATTGGAGTAGCGCAGGATACCCTCTAAGAATTTCTCATGGTGGGTGTGCTTCTTGCAATGTTGGGGCACGATCGAAAGGTTGAAGAGACACAAGGGTTAAATGCCTGCTGTAATAAATGGGGGCCGACCGGCCTGTAATCGTCATGTCTTGTCACGGCGTTCATAGCGGTGGATTCTAGTGCATGCTTGACAACACCGCACCGCACGCGTGGGCTCGAAGAGGTGCCAAATGTATCGTCAGTGAGCTTGTTCCCGTGCTACCATGCAAGCTTCCCGCCCGACTAGTTTGGCCACGCGTCGGCTAGAAGAGGGACAAATCATGGGCGTTTATTGGCAAAAAGCTTTGTCAAAACGAAGTGTGTGGAATGACTTTGGTCATAAGTTTACCTGTGGGTGATGAGGTCAAAGTTACACAAAAGGGTGATGATGGACACTCGAGTGTGATAATTAATTCTGCGCTCTACAGGGCACATGGTGGAATAAACCAACTGTGTGCAATAATGTCGAAGATCGTAGTCGAGTTAGCTATACAGATCGTGTGCTGTGAGATCGACAAGGTAAAAAAAATCAAGAATGGTTAATAAAATCTAAGACCATTGCATATTAAGGTCAAAATAGTGCTACCAATATATGAGTCTCATACGATGCCATTTCAACGATTGTACCACAAAAGCTCAAAATATTAAAAGGTTCAAATTCCAGAGTTATATGGCTCAAATTCGAAGATTACAAGGTTCAAACTGATATTAGAAATGAAATTCAGCTCATCAGCTGCAAATGCTCATGCTGATCTGCTGAACATGGATATCACAGAGGTTCAAACTAATATTACCACTTCTAAGTCTGGTTTTGAAACCTCACAATTTTTGCAAAGGGGTCAGCCACTGAGAAGTCATGCATGGGGTTGACACGATGACTTCCAATTACTCTGTCATCTGAAGTTCCAAAATGAAATTCAGCATTTTTTGAGCCTATTCCATTCTGCCACAGGCGCCGGCGCTGATCAACAAACCATTCATTTTTGTGAAATAAATTTAGGGCAAACCTCATTTCCTTTAGCACCCTTGCTCCGAGAACAAAGAACCTGGCGAATATAATCTCCGGTAAGGTCCCTTGGTAGGAGTTCAAAGTAATTTCTGAGAGATGCATATCTAGGCATTCGACGTGATTGTTATATTGTATCACATTATCCACCACTGGGCCTAATCTAATCTGCAAAAGAAGAAAACATGTTAGTGCCTACATGTAGTTTTGAACATTACTACATGCCTATTTGGTTTGCAGGATTTGTAAAATGCACTAACATGCCATCTTCGATCTGACATGATTAACATGGGCATTTGATTACATTCTAAAAAAATGTAGCCTTCTTCACATGAGGTTGGAGTGGATGAAAAGTTCCCTAAGAAAACTAGTACAGATGAATCCAAAGGAGAAATTCTTATTGATTGTAACCATATGGATCAAGAAACCAATATGGGGGGGGACATGTATGTACTGAAATCCTCCAAAAGAATCCTTCAGAAATAGTAGTACATTGTCATTGTAAACTTGGAAAAAGGTGTCACAAATTGAACTCCATTATGGTTAACATTTAGCAGGAATGGAACATCACCTCAATATATAGCTTCTCCAGGCACGAAAAGCATCTCGGGAAACTGACAACTTGCTCCAGGTTGGGGCCGATAGATTCTACTACCAAGACCTTCACTGTGTGCAATTTTGGGGTCAAGCATGTCGGAATCATTTTCTGAATGACAGACGCACAAACATCTTCAAAATTAGAAATAATGTTAATTTGTAGAAGAAGAGGTAGAAGGCGGCTGTTGTACCTGAACGGGTGTGGATCCAATAACAAGTTCGTAGTATTTGTCAGACGAGTAGCCCACCATTGTCAATTTCAGCGCAGAAATGACATTGATTCTTGTTGGACCTTCTTTATCAACTACAAGTAATCTCTCAAGTGCAGGTGTGTCCTCAGTGACCATACCATGGTACACATCTTGTGATGTCTTCCTGCCGCACCAGCAACACACATAAATAGTCCGGAGAGTCATGAAGGTGATGTGGAAGGTACTCAACCCATTGATCGCCTGAAGACGAAGGTACTCGAGTGCAGTACAGCCACGGAGCAGGCGCTCCATGTCACCGTTTGAGAGGCAGATGACAACGAGCTCGAGGTGCTTCGGTTGTGGTAGAATAAGAACGGCGCGTCATTAAGGGGGGGATGGCAGTTCCTGAACTTGGCGATGCACAACGTGGGCACGAGGCGGAGTGCGGACATTGGCAGCGACCGCATATGCCCATCATCAAAAGTGAGCTCCTCGAGCTGATCTAGGGCGGGGGATCAGAACCAGTCAGCAAGCTTGGATCGGTCCTTGCCGTTTGAACGGAACTTGCCCATTCTAAGGGCTCTGGTTGGGCCAAGGTGACTGCCGAGGATCTTGGAGAATGCATGCAAGCTTTTGCGATAGCCATGGCAGAGATCGTGGGTGTCGATGAGGTCGAGAGGGCTGGAGTTCCATATGGGGCTCCACCGCCGGGAAAGGACGGTTGTCCGTGCCCCATATTTGATTGGTAGGAGGGAGATGATGACTGTCAACATATTATCGGGGAGGCTGCTTATGAAGTCTAGGCCTGCTGGGTAAGTCAACATTCAGGTAGTTGAAAAGAAAACTTACTTCGAACAAAGTCTGGACGGATGATATTGTTAGGGAAGTTACCATATATCTCATGACCAGGCCCTTTTATGTGCAGTGCAATTATAGTGCCGGCTTTTAGTTCATAAAACTTAGAAATTTCTTTCCAAAAGCCAGTGCCAAAATAGGAGTCACCACGTTCATCAAGTCTTATAGTAGCAACGATTGTAAATTCATGGTTTGTGTGCAGTATGACATCCCTGCAGTCTTGATTTATGTAAAGGGAAAGATTGTGCACTACAGATTCTGTTGCATAGCAAGGGACGCACTGCAGAAAATGGTTGGATTGTTAAAGAAAATATGGTAACATGCAAATATGGGACCAAATTGAAAGAACTGTACAACAGTCAAAATCGAAGGACAAAAATTTATAATTAAACAGATAGGGTAAACATGATGTCATGGAAATATGAGAGTAATCAAAAGAACAATACATCATTAATTTTCCTAATATAGAAAGAAGAGGGGAAAAAAAATCCCCTTTGACGTATATGGTGCATGTGGCACCTTTTATCCAAATGTAGTAATATTTAGAATATGTTCATGAAAGTAGGCCATGCCAGCCGGTTTAGGGTTAGATTGAACATACCGCGCGCATCCTCAAGTCATCTAGTACGGTGAGATGGAATGTCTGGCGAAGGTCGCAAGGTCCCGATGTGTCCGCGCACTATACACTCTATGAACAGAAGAAAACCCTCAAATCAGCTCGAATAAAAATGAATTCAAGGCGATTTCGGCCAGGTGATTAAAGGAGGTAGATGAATTAGGATAACAGATGAGATAATATCTCATTAAATTAGTTACCTTGTTGTCCATGAGAAAGAACCCTCAGTGCGGCAGATTCCCCAACTAAGTGGAGCTGGGTCAACCACGAGCAGCGTCGAGAAAGTCGATGGCGATAGGTGGCGGCAAGCGGAAGTGGCGAAATGTGGTGGGCTTTGCCGACAGCCTGGCGGTGGCGGCAGGCGGCGAGCTAAGTGTTTACTGCCACGATAGGCAGTGCCATGCATAGACGCGGAGGAGCTTGTGCAGGTGTGAATGGGGACTGGAGGGGTGGCGGGCGGGTGAGGGTTTTTGTGATGTGGGGATGGTGAGGGTTTTCTTTTTTGAATTGGGTGGTGAGGGTTTTCTGTCCCACAATGAATTTTGGAGGCGACGGTTTGCTAGAGCCAACCGTGTGTGATTGACGCAACAGGAAAAATGAAAGTCATTGCACATGGTTCCAATTTTGGGAATTGTGTGTGATTGACGTACTACCTCCGTCATGGTTTATTGGTCCCCTTTGTAATTTTTTTACCAAATTTTGACCAAATATTTAACTAAGAAATGTTTATGCATGTCACCAGAAATTATATCATTGAACACTATGCTCAAATACCCATCCAACGATATAATTTTTGCTGACCTGCACCAACATTTTGTCAGTTAAACCTTCGGTCAAAATTTAACACAAATTACAAAGCGGGCCAATTAACCAAGACGGAGGTAGATTCCATCAACCGAGCTGATTGCATCCATATCCCACGGTTAGACATAAGTAAACATAGATTAAACATACTCAGACATAGATAATATAATAAGCATACACGTACACAAGCATAGTTCAACCATAAGTACATATATAGTTCAACCGTCATTAAGCATACTCAAGCGTACATAGTTTGATCCCACATCTCATCTCACATGCCGGCACGATCCCGAAGCTTCTCTAGGTGCTCGACGTATGCGCCATGTGCCACCTTGTGAGAATACTTCTGTTTGAAGGAGCCAACGGCCCGTCCTCTTGCATGCGCCAGAACACTTAGATACACGCCATGAAGCTTGTGGTTGCAAAATGGGCATCGATAGCCGCCGTTCCAGGTCCTAATACGCCTGTTATGCATTCCTGCATAAAGCTCCCTCAGGATTTGCCTCTTGTACCTCCTTTGGCCATCTTCATCCTCGTTGTCCACATTGTCAGACAGCACCTATACAAATAGTAAAACAAATTTGGCATCAAATCAATGATTACATGCCGTGAAGTAGGATTAGGAATTTATGGCTATTTATTTATACATATCCAAAGATTATGGTTCGATTTTTAAGCACGGTCGTCTATGTACAGACCAATCTTGAAGAAAATAATGGCACAAACATATGTAGGTCATTCAAAATCAATTGGCAAGTCATGGCTAGGAATTATTAGCACGAACACTAACCCTAGTAGGATTACTAGCATAAATCATTTGCACAGATGAAACAACTAATCACTTATCACTTGTACCATTCAAACAATCAATACACTACACGGATCTAACGAAACTTACTCAAGTTTTATGGATTGGGAGAACATAACCGTTGGATTTCTATTCCAAAAAGGGGGATGCAGGAGTAACGAGAAAAACCTTATGATCTATTTGACACATAAATGGGTATAGATGACTAACTAGCTGTCCGTCGTCGCCGGAGTGGTCGTCGGAGTCGTCGCCGGGGTCGTTGTCGAGGTCGTCACCAGAGCCAGTGTGGAGTTCCGCCTCCGGCTATGGAAGCTCGACGCCGTCGACAATGTCAGGGTGCAGCGATAACTCGCCGGCGGTGACGACAACCTCTATCTCCATCTCCATGTCGTTCTCTGGTGCTTTATCAGCCCCGGCATCGCCACTCCCTCTGATGGGGTGCTTCGGCGGCATCCTCATACACTGATGGCTTTGAGGACTAAGAGCGGCATCGAGGATGCAAGCAGAGAGAGAAGATCGTGTGTGTGGCGAGGATGGGGGGTGCGGCCGCTAGGTTGCACCATTAATATGGAGGAGTGGGAGTTGTGGGAGAGAGGCGGGCGACAGTCAAACCGATGGCTCGCCTCCCGGTGAGCCTGCGCACTGGACTACATTCATGCCTACCGAAGTTTCACACAGCTACTCGCACGCCTCCCGATGACACTACGCAGCGAGCACGCCTTCGTCAATTCACACACCTGCAAGCACGCCTCCCAGTCTGCCTGTGCGGTGGACTGTTTGCATGCGTCCCATCAACTCACGCCTTATCGCATGCTACCTCTTGAGCATGCGTTGGTTTTCCCTTGAAGAGGAAAGGGTGATGCAGCAAAGTAGCGTAAGTATTTCCCTCAGTTTTAAGAACCAAGGTATCAATCCAGTAGGAGACTACACGCAAATCGCCTAGTACCTGCACAAACAATCAAGAACCTCGCAACCAACGCGATAAAGGGGTTGTCAATCCCTTCAGGTCACTTACAAAAGTGAGATCTAATAAAGATAATAAGATAAATATTTTTGGTATTTTTGTTGTATAGATTGAAAAGTAAAGATTGCAAAATAAATAGTAAACTAGAATTATGGATCGGAAACTTATATGATGTAAAGTAGACCCCGGGGCCATAGGTTTCACTAGTGGCTTCTCTCAAGATAGCATATATTATGGTGGGTGAACAAATTACTGCTGAGCAATTGATAGAAAAGTGCATAGTTATGAGAATATCTAGGCATGATCATGAACATAGGCATCATGTCCTTGTCAAGTAGACCGAAACGATTCTGCATCTGCTACTATTACTCTACACATCGACCGCTATCCATCATGCATCTAGAGTATTAAGTTGATAAGAACAGAGTAACGCATTAGACAAGATGACATGATGTAGAGGGATAAACTCAAGCAATATGATATAAACCCATCTTTTTATCCTCGATGGCAACAATACAATAAGTGTCGGTTCCCTTTCTGTCACTGGGATCGAGCACCGCAAGATTGAACCAAAGCTAAGCACTTCTCCCATTGCAAGAAAGATCAATCTAGTAGGCCAAACTAAATCGATAATTCGAAGAGACTTGCAAAGACATCAAATCATGCATATAAGAATTCACGGAAGAATCAAATATTATTCATAGATAATCTTGATCATAAATCCACAATTCATCGGATCTCGGCAAACACACCGCAAAAAGTATTACATCGAATAGATTTTCAAGAACAGCGAGGAGAACTTTGTATTGAGAACCAAAGAGAGAGAAGAAGCCATCTAGCTAATAACTATGGACCCGAAGGTCTATCGTAAACTACTCACACATCATCGGAGAGGCTATGGTGTTGATGTAGAAGCCCTCCGTGATCGAACCCCCCTCCGGCAGATCGCCTGAAAATGCCCCAAGATGGGATCTCACGGGTACAGAAGGTTGCGGCGGTGGAAAAGTGGTTTCGTGGCTCCCCTGGATGTTTTCAGGGTATAAGAGTATATATAGGCGAAAGAAGTAGGTCGGTGGAGCTATGAGGGGCCCACGAGGGTGGGAGGCGCGCCTACCCCCCTGGGCGCACCCTGATACCTCGTGGCCACCTCGTTGCGTCTCTGACTTCCACTCCAAGTCTCATAGATTGCGTTTGTTCCAATAAAGATCCTCGCGAAGGTTTCATTCTGTTTGGATTCTGTTTGATATTCCTTTTCTGCGAAACACTGAAATAGGCAAAAAACAGCAATTTGCACTGGGCCTTCGGTTAATAGATTAGTCCCAAAAATATTATAAAAGAGTATATTAAAGCCCATTAAACATGCAAAACAGATAATATAATAACATGGAACAATAAAAAAGTATAGATATGTTGGAGACGTATCATCGCACGACACACGGGTCACGCGGCGACACGTATATTGTTTTTCTATTTGGATGATTAATGCTGTCGCTTTATTGCTTAACCGAAGTATGGCACATATCCATTGTTGGTCTAACGCTCACAGTTCGAATAAATTATCTGTTTGGGATATTGGTTTCCAATTATTAATAATCTCTTGTTTGTAATTAGATAAAGATTACATCAAAACTGGTCTCAAATTTGACAAAAAAGTACATTGCCACTTTGTATTGGTGTCCATATGACTACACGATAAGTTTCATGAACTTCAAATAAGTTTTGGATGTACTAGAATTTAAAAATCAAGATTCTCAATGTTTGTAAATTGTTGCACAGGGAGTAAACATGCACCCAGTGAGACACATGTGTTTTTGAATCCATTTAGGTGCACTGTCACGTGTGCATGTAGCTCAAATTTGATTTTTGCACATTATACCCGTAGAAAATCAATCAATTAATGTACTAAAACATCTTAATGATCTCTGTGATTTTTTTTGAAGTTAAAACGTCCCTCCTTTGGTAATATATGTTCACCGCGGGACAATTAATTTAACATGCATCGTAGTTGCAGTGGATTCACGGTGTGTGTGTGGGTGTGTGCGTCTGGGGGTGGCGGGTGGCTCGCAGTACACTACTAGTTGTGAGACACCGTGTGGGTTGGCCGTTTTGTTAGGCAGGCCGGTGCCACATTAGAGTCGTGAATTCGTTATTTAAAACATTACACAACCCTTTCATACATACATGTTTTGGCCACATGCAGTCAATAGTTGTCCTACACGACACTCGATACTCGCGTGTGACGCTTTCTGTGGGCCTGCGAGGTCGTCATCCATCACTTTGACGAACAACCGGCAGTGAGGGTAATTTGACCAGCAAGGTAGAATCTTTTTTGTTTGTGTTATGGTGGTATATAGTATGCGTCGAAGTGGTGGTTGTCCTCTCGCACCCACTTAAGAGGTTAATTTGACTTAGGAGGGGATTATTATTTTTGCTTGTAATACAGTATATATATATAGTCATGCTCTGGGATGACATGCATGATACAGTTTGAGCACACACACATGCATGTGTACGCATGAATCCCTCCCATCTAGTCGAAGTGGCTAGTACAACGACACGTCATGAACTGATATCGTTCTATGTGGGGAGCTAGTGTATGATTTTTGATGCACGCACCACGTCAATGTTGTGAAATGCTATTCAAACATGCATGCACGCATCACCTCCATACATATGCATGTAGTGTGGTTGCCTTTGAACGGTACACTCCCTCGCGTGGTTATCGGCGACAAGCCTATATATTCGTGGGCCCGCATGGACAACCATGATCGCCTTGACCGACAAAAAGATAGGTTACCAAGTCAGATTCTTCATTTGGTTCGTGTTATCGTAGTATAGGTCATGGTGAGATTCAGACCTAATTAAGTTTGAGCGCATATACTATGCACGCATGCATGCATGAAGCCCCGTCGTTGGCTTGAAGTGTGGTGTAACATACATATGCATCGTCAACCTAACCCTCACTCAGTGTGGGGATTTCTAGTTCCAAATCACGGTGCCACATCAAAGTTGTTCCATGTTACTCAAAAACACACCTCTCCATACATATTTTGGGCCACACACATGCAGTGGTTGTCTTCGGGGACTAGCTACTTGCGTGATTATAGGAGAGCTAGCCCATCTCCGGGGTCGCATGGACGACCATCACTTTGACCAACAACAAGAGAGAGGTTGCACGACCAAGGTGTATTATTCTTGGTCCGTTTTACGATCCATCTCGGTGAGATATGCCTCTGTGGCCCACCGACTAAAAGTGTGTGTGTGTGGGGGGGGGGGCTCCTACGTACTTCGCACTTTGCTAGGTGAACCTCGGTTGGGGGGCTTGCATTCATAGCTTAGGATTCCCTTCGTGGCGACACGAGGGGGGCCCTGCTAGCTACTTTGCACTTTGCCTAGGTGAACCTTGGTTGGGGGGGGGCATGCATTCATAGCTTAGGATTCCCTTCGTGCTGACACGAGGGGGGCTGCTAGCTACTTCGCACTTTGCTAGGTGAACCTCGGCTTGGGGGCATGCATTCATAGCTTAGGATTCCCTTCGTGCCGACACGAGGGAGGGGGGCTGCTAGCTACTTCGCACTTTGCTAGGTGAACGTCGGTTGGGGGGGGGGTCATGCATTCATAGCTTAGGATTCCCTTCGTGCCGACACGAGGGAGGGGGCTGCTAGCTACTTCGCACTTTGCTAGGTGAACCTCGGTTGGGGGGAGGGGCATGCATTCATAGCTTAGGATTCCCTTCGTGCCGACACGAGGGGGGGGGGGGTGGGGGCAAGCAATACCGTGCTCTTTGTGAGATAGGTGCGACATCGAAGTTGCATTTGGTATTTGAAAATCAAACCACCCTTTTCATACATAAAATTGGTCCACATGCAAGTGTGTTCGTGTTCTGACCCTCTCCCGCATCATTTTTCTCCTAATTTATGAACATTAGACAAGTCGGATGACGCAACAGACACGGTTCACTCAAACTAACCTTGTGCATTGGGCTCCACGAGGCTTCCCCTCTCAAAATATCTACCCGCCTGCAGCTTTTTTCTGTTTGATAACACACGGTTATTGTGTTTCGACCGTGTGTGATGTTTCTTGTTCCCAATCCCGCCTGCATCCATCGAAAATATCTGCCCGCCTTGAGGGTTTTTCTGTTTCATAACACACGGTTGTTGTCTTCGGACCGTGTGCGATGCACCATCATCAAAATTTTCAATAGCCCCGGCATTCCACTCCCGTGTTTGACTCCCACATAGTAAAATTTTCAATGCCCGCGTCATTTCCTCAAACACCCCCGCCCCTCCACACACACACACACACCAAAACCTCCTTGGGCGTGCACACACACACACACCAACTCCCTCACTCAAAACCGTCGCAAGGTCCCCGCCGCCGCCGCAAGGCCTCCATTGTCAGCATCTGCCGGTTTGCCCGTGCAGCTTACCCACCGATCTCCATACCCAGGCTGCCCTGAGTTTCTTAGATGACGCCTGCCAAACGCCCCCTTTCCCACAGATCCCCATCCCCATCCCCCAGTCCAAAGCATCGCAACCTAAGCCCGGCTACGCTTCCCATGGGGCTCGAGGAGCGACTGGCCCAAAAGAGGTGTATCGCGGTCTCTATGCCCGACATCGCCGAGGAAGCTGATGACCATTACTGGCGGCACGCACTCAAGCAGCGGGCTAGAGTATGCGGGCATGTCTCGGCCGCTGGCTACGACATCAATGTCATTGATAGTGACGGCCTGAGGCGAGCTATGTCACAGGTTAAGTGGCCCACCCCCAACCCCTCGAGTTCAACCGCCGTCGATCTCATCCATGGCCCCACAGCTGATCTCCTCTGGCTCGCTATCAACAATTTGCCATCCTACATCGCTATCGATCCCCTTTTGTCATTTCGGAAGGACACATTCTGCGATGCTGGCTTGGGATCCACAACTTCCAAGTCAGACCTCTTCGATGGCAACCACGAGGAGGGCACCCTCTCTGGCTCTTCCAAGGGGAAAGAGCCCATCTGCTCTTCCAAGGGGAAAGCGCCCGTCTGTGACATCAGGGAGGGCACCCTACAGCCGTGCTCTTCCAAGGGGAAGGAGCCCATCTGCGACAACATGGAGCGCATCCAGGGTCCATGCTCTTCCCACGGGAACGAGCCCATCTGTGACAAATGAGGAAACCCATGATTTGTTTTGTCGAGTCCCTTTTGTAGTGTAGTGAGAATATGTCCAGTTTTAATTGCTATATCTGGTTGTTTGAAGTATTCCTTGTTTATTTCAGTTGTTCACAATGTGATGCTCTATATGTGCAATTATGTGCAATTAGTTACTGTGCAGTACATTTCATCAATCCAGTTTTAAACACACTGATAGGAATGCATATATTTGCTTGCTGTTAAGCCTGTTATAGCTAGCATATGCCTCTTTTAAAGTTTTTTGATTGTTCAGTTGTTTGTAGTTAGCATATGTCCAGTTTCAAATGCTATCTTTGGTTGTTTGTAGTATGCCTTGTTATTTCCAGTTATTCACAACGTGATGTTCTATATGTGCAAGTATGAACTGTGCAGTTCAATTTCATCAGTACACTACTAGGGAAAACCTTATACACAGAACATTAGCATTAGCGCGGGATAAAAACACACGCTGGTGCTAATTAGCAGCAACGCGGTATTTAAAACCGCGCTACAGATACATTTATAGCAGTAGCGCGCCCAAGTACAAAAGCGCTACTACTAAAATTCCCACGGCTTAGCTGATAGGCTACACATAGTAGTAGCGATCTACGTGGAACCGCGCTACCGCTACTTGTTTTGTAGCAGCGCGTTTATGGACAAAGGCGCTACTGCTAATGAAAATAAAATTAAATGGAAAGCAAATAAAAAAGAGAAGGAATAGCAGTAGCGCTTGTTAGGAAACGCACTATAGCTACCGTAGCAGCAGCGCACTTCCTGGAACGCGCTACTACTACTTTTAACTTAACCGCGCGGTTCGTTCTTCCCCCACGGCCACTTCCCCCAAATCCCTACTCCTCCGCTGTCGCTGCCCTGCAACGTCGTCGGCCGCCACGCACGACCCGTCGCTCTACGCACACCCTCGACGCCGCCCCCGACCGCGACCTCGACGCCGCCCCCGCCCCCGACCTCGACAACCCCCCTACATCGCCGCCCTCCGCTGTGCGCCCGCCGCCCCGACCCCGTCCCCAACCTCGACGCCGCGTGCCCCTCTCCCTAAGTCCGCCGGCGCGAGAGGTGAGCACGCCCTCCTCCTCCTCCTCCCCTACCTCTGCCTATCTACGGTTCTTAGGGTTAAATTTCAGAGTTCATCTAATTAGTTAGGGTTCATCAAATTAGATGCTAATTATGGCAGTAGTTGTTAAGTAGAATTAGTTTTAGAGTTAATCGAATTAGTTTTAGTGTTTAATAGAATTAGTAAGAAAATTAATATAACTAGTTGAACTAGTTTATTTTTAGTAAAAACTAGTTTATTTTTAGTAAGTAAATTAATAAACAAGTTGAACTAGTTTAGTAAGTAAATTAATAAACTAGTTGAACTAGTTGAATTAATAGAACTAATGTATTTTTAGTAAGATAATTAATATAACTAGTTGAACTACTTTATTTTTAGAAAGAACTAGTTTTTTTTTCTATTTATAGTAAGTTTATATTTAGTAAGAACTAGTTGAATTAATAAAACTAGTTGAACATGTCATATTTGCTCAAATAGGATATGTGGTTGCCCAAGTGGCCGTTCATGTTCAGTTTACACCTCCGAGTGGCCTATGTTTTGCCGGAGTGTTGATTAATTTCCGTTCCGGCAAATTTCAGGCGCTCGATATGTCCTTTTTTAGCAAAGGTCAAGCTGGATTTTTCCGTGAATTCTGGCATGACTTGTGCTAGAATATGTAGGAAATATCGAGTGGCCTAGATTTTCTCGAAAAATAATGATCTAATTTAGGTTTTTTAGTTCCTATATTTAATTGTACAAGTTTAATCTTTGAATTATGAACGTAGGAAATGTCGTACTCGGACGACGACAGTCTCCCAGGGGAGTGCAGCTGGTGCCACGACGATCGAGGTATGTGCGACATGTTCGTTGAGCTGGACGAAGATCGGCGCTTCAACATTAAGCTCGAGGAGACCTTTGATGTTGAAACGGTACGCAACAACGACAAGTGTTTTTTCGTAATTAAGCATGACTTCAACTATTTCAACGTCTAATTTTCATATTTTACAATTCGACTAGCTTATCCCATGCCATGCAAGACGCTATGTCTTGGAGAGGATGGCTTTTGAAGACCATGAAAATTTCCAAACAGAGAAAATACACCTAAGGACCCATCATGATATCGATTTTGAAGAGAATGTATAAAATTCTCAGAGCGTAACCCATTTTGGTTGCCAAAATTGGGAAGCACTTTGCAAAATGTATGGTTTTATGAGGGTATGATTATCACCATGGATCTTGGTGATCCTGACATCGAGCAAGACAATATGGACATTTGGGTCCTTGTTGATACGCTTCCGATTCTACCGCAATGTGAGTTTCTCAAACATAGTTATTAACTAATTTATATTGTTTATTTAAAAATAGTTGACAGCTTATTTCCATTGATAGCTTATTTTGAATCTTCAAAGAATGTGCAGAAGTTGGTAGACAAAACCCACTACACTGATATCTCCGAATTAACTTATAAGGAGAAAAGTCATCTGATTGCTTATTGCACTTATCTTGAGAATTACAATACCTATTATCCAACTCCTCCAAATTATGGTGAATACGTGCCACTAGTGCATGTGTTGAACCACGATAACTTCTATGGAGATACCCTGGTAAGATTTTTTACTATTACGACATCTGTGCATCTTTTGCATACTTCTAAAACTAGTACATCTTTGCTAACTACAAAGTTATTACTATGTTTTTCAACAGAAAATCCCGATGGATTGTGTGCCTCATCAGATGTATCAGAATGGTCGCCTTGCAGTTCTGAACATACAGCCAGATCAATCTAAGGAGCTCACCTATGCATATCAGATTTCTAAAACCGGTGAACACATGCTAATCAAAGAATGGAAAAAATGTTTGGACATTCGCAAGGAGGTTCTTGGAAGTAACATTAAGCGAAAGGCAAGAATTGGAGACATGATAATCTCCATTCTCCATAATGGAGAGTCAGGGGCTATCTTGTTTTTTGCTATTTTGCCTTAGAGAATACAGTAGGTCCTAAGAGAATGTAGTAGGTCCTATGAGGTACAATATGTTTATTATGTGATACAATGTGTTAGAGTTGATGATGAGGAGTACTTGTGATTACGACTAGTGACCAATTTGCTATGTGATGTCTCATTGATGAAAACGATGATCTTGAGGAGGTGTTATATGACAATGATGTATTATGATGATAAGTTGTTAATGATATGATGATGATGATATTTATTATATCATTGGGTGAAAGAACCACGGATTAGTTTCAAGTGGATGTCCATCCACTTGAAACTAGTCCACAGTTCTTTCACCCCGTGATGTAATAACTCATTATGATGTGAAAACAATTTCTAAATTCCTGTTGTATGAAAACTTGTGTAAAGGTGTACGAATACAACATGAAATAAAAAAGAAACAAAATATGAAATAATAGTAGCAGCACGGGTAGGGAGAAGCGCTACTACTAATTACCAGTAGCGCTCCTCCGGTAAGTCGCTACTACTGAGTCGATTTAGCAGTAGCGTGGTCGGAGGCACGTTACTGCTATACATTAGCTATAGCGTCTTATCAGTAGCGCATCGCCCAACACTACTGATAGGCCTAAAACCCGCGCTGATGCTAGGCTTTTCTCTAGTAGTTGTACCAATTTCAACAATACCACTATGAATGACTACATTTGGTTGCTGCATCTTGTAGTTAACACGCCTTTCCATTTTTTAACAATAACCACTGTACTTAGACCGGCATAATACCAGTTTGAATGACTATGTTTGATTGTTGTTAAATGTTAGGCCTGTTGTAGTTAACACAACTTTCCACTTGTTTTGCTTTACTAGCATGCTTAAACCTGCACACTGAAGCTATCTTTTGGAGATTATTTTGTCTGCCATGGATAATTTTGGTTGATGTTTAGCCTGTTGTGCTTAACATGCTTTTCGATGTACCTACACAGGACAATTTTGGGAACGACTGCCGTTTTCCATCGAGGTTAGTTTCATCCCATGGCTTATATATGCTCACTATTTAGGATATCGGTAGCTGGTACCATATAGGCCGGGGGCTGATAAGGGACTAATCGGTGAATCGGACTTTTAATTGAATATATCTGCAACCCATTTATCATTAGGTTAAATAGGGCCATATGTAATATATCTGAGGCTACATAGCAACATGCATTGTACTTAATGTCTAAATATGCAATCCTAGGCTACATAGCAACAAGGAAGAGTGTTACATTAATGTTCTGATGATGTCTAGATATACGTAGAAGAGCAGCAGCAACAACAACAACACAACCCTGTTTGGATACTCAACTTAGCTAGAGGTTAGAGTCAGTTTCTAGCTCATGACTAACCCTGAACTAACTCCATCCAAAGAGTTGTTTGGATGGCAGGGTTAGATTGACAATAAATGCACTAGGAGAACTAGCTCCAATTAGCACCACTTGGGTTGGATAGTTTTTTAGGTGGGTTATAGATGCAACTAGCTGAAACTAGCCCTCATGTTTAGGTATACTTTAGGGCTATTTGAGCCCGAACTAGCTCAAACTAACTGTAACCCATGGATACAGCAGCAGTTAATCAGCCGATAATTTGTAAGAATGCACTAAACTCCTTTTGGCCCATAATATAAGATGTTAATTCATCTAATATGTGAGTATATCGGATGTTATAAGATATTATAAAAGAGTGTTGTACTACATCATTGTGCAATTGCTGTTTAGCTTCTAATATTAACTTGGTGCTTTTAGGTACATATGTCATTGGTAAAGATCCGCGCTTCGACCCTTTCTACGTATGGGGCAATGAGATATCGATGAACCAGCATGAAGTGAGGAAGCTAATAAAGATTGTTAGTAAAATGAAAAGATGGCAATTAAACTATTTATTTACACTTTATCCAAGACAACAGCGAACTACAGGATGGTAAGTAAGAACTCTGCAACCTTCTTTTTACTGCCCATAATGAGTTGTGTTAGATGACAATGTCTGGATCTTTTTCCTTTGCAGTGGTTGCCAAAGCAGTTTACTCAAGATTACCTCTCAAACTACATGATTGGTGGGCATGCAAAGGTTAAAGTATTTCTACCAGAACACGATGATTATCTAGATGTTTTCATGAAGACCGTGAAGGATGGGTGGTCGGCCATCACAAGGGGTTGGACTAGAGTCGTGCGTGCCTTCTGCATGGAGGAGGGCACAATATGGGCATTGCGCTTCAACTTGTTCAGCAACCACTACAAAAAAGACACATCCGTGACATTTTGGGCCGAATGAAATTTTTTTCTGTCATACATATGACACTTCTATGATGATAATTGTGAGAAAACCCGGTATCATCATAGATGTGGTGGGCTCCTACTTCTATGACAAAAAATCATGACAGAAAATGGGCTTTTCGTCCTGGGCGGGCCGGAGACGCAGCTGCATGACATTCTTTGGGCCGTCCATGATGGAAAAAACCGTGGTAGAAGCGAGGGGGAGGAAAATTTCGGGGAGTTCCCGGTTAGTGGGAGGTCAGGGGCCGAGCGATGGGCGCTTCTCTCGTACACGTACGCGCGTGTGTGTGAGGCGTTGGCTCTAACTGAACCCGAGGGAGGCATTGGGCTCTAACTGAACCCGAGTGATTGCACTACAGGCTACGCGTTACTGAACCCGAGCGATCGATCGATGGCTGTTAACTGAACCCGATCGAGCGATTCCTTCGCTACTGCTGCTAACTGAAGCCGATCGATGCTGCCTCTGGATGAACAGTGAGCGTTGCGGGTTTGGATGAACAGTTCCCAGTGGGGGTGGATGAACAGGACCCCGTGGTGTTGCCTCTGGATGAACCGGACCCCGATCGATCGAGCCGGTTGGGGCTGGATGAACAGGACCCCATGGAGGGCTGGATGAACAAGACCACCCCATGGAGGGCAGGATGAACAGTAGACGGTGGAGGGCAGGATGAACAGTAGCCCGTGGAGGGGTGGTTGAACAGGAGCTTGTGGAGAGGGCTGGTTGAACAGTAGCCGGTGGAGTAGCGCACGGTGGAGGCTGGATGAACAGGAGCCCGTGGATGAACAGTCGCAGGTGGAGGCTGGAGGAGGTCGACGGTGGATGAACAGTAGCTCATGGAGGCTGGAGGGGGTCAACGGTGGAGATGGACTGTATCTTGTGGAGTCCCGTTTTGCGGTGCGCCACACCCCTCCCGATGAACAGGACCCCCGTTTCGACCGTAGCGCTCCAACACAAGTCCGTTTCCTCCATTTTGCGGTACGCCACACCCCTCCCGATGAACAGGACCCCCGTTTCGACCGTAGGAGGTCAGTTTCCTCTGTTTTGCGGTACGCCAGACCACTCCCGATGAACAGGATCCCGTTTCGAACGTGGCCGGTCGGACACAAGGCCATTTCCTCCGTTCTGCGGTACGCCAGGCCTTGTTTCCATCGCCTGTTCCGTCCAAGCCCTCCCGATGAACACGACGCATTCCGTTGCCTCCCCATGAACACGACGCATTCCGTTGCCTCCCCATGAACACGATGACGACGTTGTTTCTCCATTCCGACCCAGCCATGTACACGAGCCCTGGCCGTACGTATGCGCGAGTAGGTGTTCGAGACCCCGCCCGTATGTACACATACGTGGCCGTATTTTCTTTCTTGCACCCTGGCCGATGTACATATGTGTACATGCTACGTGCGCGCCTCTACTACGACACGTGCGCGCCTCTACATCCACCAGTATATATGTACGTACACGTTCATGACCAGAATGACAACGCTACGTACGCTTCGAACAGGTGGGTCCCGACTGTCAGGCACTTCCTTGCGTGCGAAGATGTAGCTGGTGGGTCCTAGCAGTCAGGGGCAAACGTTTTTTTTCGCGAAATACGGTGGCCCGTCCGGTGGGTCCCTGCTGTCAGGTGGAGGAATTATTATTTTGCACGTAATAAGGAGGCACTTCCCTGCTGCTGTCGTGGACCCAACTGTCAGCCTCTCCATGTAAAGTCCACGTCCGATGGAAGCCGTTCCTTGACCACGTTTACCACGCCGCACCGAGAGCACCAGGGCGGTGGACGACGGCGAGGCCTAGGAAAGGGACAACGCGGAGCCGGGGAAGACGTGGCAGTGGATGCCATGTAGAGGAGTACGAGGGTTCACTGGTTCGCTGTGGTGTGAGGCTACCGTCGCCGCAGAATAACAAGGGGTGTGGGTGAGTAGAGGGATGGCCTGGCCAGCGGTGGGAGTAGTAGGGGGCGGTGAGGCCTCCGCCGCATCGCAGCCGGCCACGGAAGGCAGGAGCACGAGTCACGACCGGCGCTGGTTTGGGCTGCTGGAGCAAGAAGACCAGAGGTTGAAGAAGCACTACGGCCGTTGGATGGACATCCTACAATCACTGGAGCTAGAATCGTGCATATTGACTAAGTTGACAAAGCCCTCAGTCCCCGTCAACTTAGTAGGCCCACAAGTCAGCCTGCCACTATACTGGGTCCCAGCTAACAGGGGGAGTATTCATTTTTTTATGCATAATAAGGAGGCACTTCCTTGCGTGCGAAGATATAGCTGGTGGGTCCGAGCTGTTAGCGGCGGTAACGTTTTTTCACGAAATACAGAGGCCCTTTCGGTGGGTCCCTGATGTCAGGTGGAGGAATCATTATTTTGCGCGTAATAAGTAGGTGTGGGTGAGTAGAGGGATGGCTAGGCCAGCGATGGGAGTACGGTGGGGCGGTGAGGCCTGCGTCGCTAGCACAGCCGGCCGCGGGGAGGAGGGAGCAGGCAGTCCCGCCGACGCTTGTTTGAGTGGCTAGAGCAGGAAGAGCAGAGATTGAAGAAGCACGACGGCCGTTGGATGGACATGCAACAGTATACATGCCATCTGTGGAAAGCCTCAAATCTGTCGAAAACAGCATACAACCCATCTGCCATTATTTCAAATAATTTACAGCCCATTTGCTATTTCTTACGGGTTTTTTGGAGCCCATATTCTTTATGTTAGCATTACAACCCATATCGTGGTCACGGTTAAAAAATTATACGAAATTTTGCATATGTCGGTGTGGTCTGAACTGTTTTTAATCCCAAAATTTCGAGTCACATTCAGACTGATTTTAAAAATAAATGTATATCAATATAAAATCCAATAAATTGTCCACGCATAAAAATGAATGCAATTTAAAATCGCGAAATGAAAAAAGATATTTGAAAATAATTTCCGGTTTGATGTGTTTTAAAAATGTACAGCCCATTTCTCATTACTAATAGGCCATTTTCTCGGCCAGCCGAATGAAGCTCTCCTCGTCTTGAAAGATTTGCAGCCCAACAGGCCTGATAAAGCGAATTACTTGACAAATCACAAAAGAACTGGGCTCGCCATTTTCAGAAAGAAAAAAACTACTGGGCTGGTCTGTGGTAAACATAAAAGAAAAGGCTGTCTAGACAGTCCAGAGTGTCTCGCACAGCCCAGTTGACACCCTGCTTCCGTCTCAAAAACAAATTAGATAAATGCCACTGCAATTATGGCGATTCATAAAAATGCCACTGCAATTTCCAAGATTTGAAAAATGCCACTACAATTTTTGCAAACTTTGAAAAATGCCACTGCAGTTTGCAAACTTTGAAAAACGCCACTCTAGACTTCGAAAAATGCCACTAGAAATGGCATGAAATGGCATTTTTCAAAGTTTGGAAATTGCAGTGGCATTTCTCGGATACACCAGATTTGGAGTGGCATTTATCAAATTAACCCAAAACAAAAATAACTGGGCGAGCTGCTGGGTCCCTGGTGTCAGCCGCTCGTTGTGCAATTCTCTCGTTTATTGACTACGTTGACAATGGCATGGGACCCAGATGTCAGAAATCCACTAGGAGGAGCCATTTTTTATTGGCTTGAAATAAGGAGGCACTTTCTTGCGTACTGCCATGACCTTGGCGGGTCCCTGCTGTCATCCTCTCCACGTACAATCATCTCCTGATTATGTACGCGTCAACTTGCTAGGCCCATAAGTCAGCCTCTAAACCGTGGAGGACAAATACAACCCATTTAAGAAAATAACAGCCCATTCCATACGTTCAAACGGAAAGTTCAACATTCAGAGCAAAGTAACAGGTCTGATCCACATATAGAGTATTGAACTTCCACGTTGACAACCATCATAGCCAAGTTAACTATCTACTCCCACTAACACTCTAGTAGCGTACAAGTACTAACTTACTCTTAGCTAACTAGACGATGCCGGCCGCCATCTGCTGTCCATGCTAAACGCCGGCACCGGCGTCCTCCGCCTCGCCTCGGACTTGCCAGAGGTGCGATAGGGCGCGTTGCCCGCGCGCGTTGGCCCTTTCCATGCCGGCGTGGTCCACCGAAGCTTCGACTTCCAAGCGAGAAACCCACTTGACGAGCTGGTAGTAAAAATTGGTGTTGCGAACGCGTGCGTGCCCGACAGCCTCTAGGGCTATTTTCCGGGCGCCGACCTCCATGTAGTCGGCCCATTTGCGGGCGCTCTGCTCGCAACTCAGAGCGTCGGTGCGCTGCTGCTCCATGTCCCGCTGGCGGCGCAAATCGGCGATACGCTGCTCCTCCGCCAGGCGATTGCGCTCCAATAACTCCTGCTCCTCCGCCATGCGGTCGCGCTCCAACAACTCCTCGATCTCCGCATTGCCATCTAAAGATAGATAGAATGCCTCCTCCCTCCGTCTACCTTCCGGTGAAAACCCGAACACTAGTTCCGGCGGTGACCGCCTCCGGCGTCGCCTACCGCGGACGGGCGGGGGCATGGCGGACGTGGCAAGCGACGTCGGGCCGGTGGGGGCTTATGAGGATATGGCGAGTTGGGTCACGGTGGCACCTGAGAAGGCCGGGAAACAATACTTATAGGCGGAAGGTAGTGCGACGGTCATCGGAATTCAATGCATAATGTCTTAGCACGCCAGCTTGCCGTGGAAAACTAGAGAAACTGAAATTATGACTGTGCCATCCTGTCCCGTCTGGGTCGCACGCCGGCATGGCGGTCAAATGAGTGCACTCGAATCATCTCCCTCGTCAATAATGATTCCACGGATTTAAAGCGTATCTTTTTTCACATCAGTTAGCTGCCTTAATTACGGCCGGCTGCATGCAGGCACTCAGAATTGCTCGCAGGTAGTACGTGAAGTAGCATGCAATGAGTCGCAGCCGAGGGCACGCATGCAGCCACTTAAATAGCTGGAATTAATTAGGCTTAAACTTCTGCATGCCGTTAATTATTGCCATGCCTTGGTCTTGCTGCTTTGCTCACGGGACTAATAAATCCCGGGCGGAGGGAGTACCTTGGTTGGTGAGAGGTTTGAATTAAGCCCTGCAAACCGGAAAGGAGGTACTAGTACGTGCGTGATCCACTATTTATTCGTGTAGGATCGAGTAGGTCGTTTCTTGAATTGAGCCCTGCAAACTGGAAAGGAGGTAGTACGTGCATGATCCGCTATTTATCCGTGTAGGATCGATAGTGTAGCTTGTCAGTTTCTTCAGAGGTAGGCATTTTTATCTGTGTAGGATCGATAGTGTAGCCTGTCATTTTCTTCAGAGGTAGGCATTTTTATTCAAAAAACTGCCACTTCGCATCTTGCGTCGCAAATAAAACTGCCAGGAGCGCATTTCTAGGCTAGCTAGTGATCGATCAGTAACTTGTAAACACTGAGCGAATAGAAATAAGTAACTATTAATGCATCTCAATGATTCATAGATCATATACAAATATGTAGCTCCAAAAGCAAAGATCTAGAAAAAACATCTGTTCTTCCTACTAACATGGATGCTTCTCTTGGCCAACATTCAGTACAGACTAAAAGACAAATTTGTTTGTGAATTCTACAATTCCTCTTGCAAACGTAAGTGGTTTCACCAACAGCTGGAACCATGAGAATGAACCACACATGATGGAGGAACATCCACTGCAATATGATTTGGTCTTCTCTCAATCACATGGCGAGACTATTTTCGGAATACAAACTTTAACTTAGGCAAAATGATGCCCATTGTATAATCAGACCAAAGCAATGAAGCACCTAGTGTTGGCCAATAAATAGTACAGTACTACTTTTCTGCAGTCCATGAAGTGACTATCCAATCTTTCTATGTCTATTTTCAAATGGCACTGCATGCAGTGACTATACTATTCTCTTGTGCAGTTCAACCAAAATTGCGGGCACTTTGTTTGTTTGCCAAATAGCAACAGGCAGACATCTCTGTCTGCACAAATATCAAGCAGCTAGTAAACATATACCACACCTTGTATTTTCGGTTTAAACATGTCTCTTCCGCTTAGCATCTGTTATGTTCTGCACTAGACAATCTGATACAGTTATGTTTTGCCGTGGACAATTTCATACTGAATTGATTTGCTGGTTTAGAGCAGAAATATAGCACCTATTCTTCATCAGACCAAGGATATCCATGTTCGCAGTGATGGAAGAGGTGAAATCGATACAACCGAAATTGAGCATCCAATCATTGAATCCTGTCCTGCACCTCCAATGTAGGTCCACCCTGCCAATAAATTCACATGCAAACCACTAGTATTACTATCTAATGCCAGTACAGAAAGAGTAGCAAGATAGTAGCAAACCATGTACCTTCGTAATGAACAGCTCATAGTGCCACCAATTGGATATAAAGGTTTGGAAAAAAACATGCTCCTAATGTTGAACCAGTTGGACTTTTTGTGCAGTTCCACTAAAATCGAGCATCCCTGTTTGCATAGATATTGAAAGTGTGATTACTCTAAAAGTGGCAATAGTTGAAGCATAGACTCACAAATATAAGCATTCCAATTTCTTAATGGGAAAAGGTAGCAAGACTATTTCTAACCACCTGTTTGAAGGAATAAATAAAGCAACAACGGCTGATGTCAGGAAGGCATACATAGTTTTTCTGGAAAAGTGAGCCATTCCTGACCTTTCCTCTTCTTTTAAGAAAATTTTGTGCAGTTCTACTAAAATAAAATGCCATCACCGCCTTGACAATTCAGTGACACTGTACAAAAGGAAATGACTTAACATTACATCATGATGTCAGGTATGTAGTCGACAGGCATTAGAGACAAACATACAGACCTCCTCAAGAGAACAGCCGGAGGAGGAGGTGCCCACTCTTGACCTTTCCTCTAGTCTTCATAATTGTCTGTGCAGTTTAACCAAAATAAAATGACATCAGCGCCTTGGCATTTTGGTGACACTGTACAAAAAAATTAACTTATCTCATGAAAGTGAGGTATGTAATCTATAAGCATTAACAATTTAAAAATCTGAAGGTAGTAACAAGTTTCATCGTTGGTATACTGGTTGTGCAACAACATTAGAATGCCTTAGCTGAAAAATCTTTAATACATCCACAATCAATAGCTAACCCTAAAATAATCCAGTGACATTAAATGGCATTGCTTAAATTTATGGGTGGCATTAGACTGAGAGTGGCATTAGTTAAATGTGGCATCACTTTATCAGTAGCATTGCTTGACTTGACAGCTGGCGTTATACTAACAGCAAAAAAAGTGGCAATAAGAGCATGGGAGGCCCATTCGGACAGTGGGCGCACCAGTACGATGTACCTCCATGGACGCAGAGTGGTGAGGGAGGTATGGTTGCCTAGAGCAACAAATATCCAGGCAGCATATGTGGATTACGTCCTATTTTTGTTCTCTTTAGCCACCTTTTTCCTATGCGTGGACAACAAACCCATCGACCTGGTCATTCTCTATTGCGTTGTCATGCCTTTCTACCCTTCTTCAACCAAGAGACACGAGACTCGTTCCTTAGCTACTGATTTTCCCCTTTTCAACCTAGATGCGGGTTCGATGCCTACTCTCTTGGAAAGTACAGTCTCCCTTCCTTTCCTTATTCAACCCAGACATGGACTAGTCTGCTTGAAGCAGGGTTTCCTTTAATAGTGCAAATTATGGTTTTTGTCTGCGTGGCCAGCAGAGTAGAGGATAGCAAATTGGGAAGATGGTGGAGTGGAAAAAGATCCACATGCAACGGCGTAGCAGATGGGGCAATAGAACAAGGTTATGCCTCAAAAAGTGGTAGCATACCCGAGGGTCAGCGGGAAGTGGCTTCGCTCATGGTCGTCGTCCTCCGCACACACTACGGTAGCGAGCTTGGGGACAGAGGCCATCCCGCGCGGGCGCTAGGTCTGAGAGGACAGCCTTGTCGTCAGTGCGTGACCTCGCTCGCCGACGACGAGTGCGTCAACGCTGCACGTCCTTTGCTTCCCCGGCGGATCTGTGACCACCGGTGAGGAGGGAGAGAGGGCCCGTCTTTTTTAGATCTGGAGAGAGGGTGGTATTCTGAGAAGCAAGTGGATAGCGCTTACCAAGAAAGCGCTGAAGCTTCTGCCTATATATCTTTTTTATACTACTAGTACTGGAGGTGGGGTAGTGGTAGAGTAGTTTATATTTTCTCTGCGTACAATACCAGTTAGTCGTGCTTCAAAACTGATCGGCACACCATTAAAAAAATAAAGGTCGATAACTAATGCGGAACCTCAGGCCAACGCGACTAGATCGCATTTTGCACGAGAAATTACACACCATGTTTCATTGACATGTGGTCCGGTTCCAACATATCAGTGAGACAACAACGAGTAGTAGGAGTATTTCTGAACGGACGTATAGGCTAGGGCGCCTCTTCGTGAACCGTGGAAAACTTGCAACCGTCCACCGACTCTTCGCCTTTCCCTCTCGATTTGGAACTGCTATCGCATGCTCTTCCTCTCCCTCCTCCATTTTCCTTTAGCCCTTCACCCTTTCTTCTGCCATTGTTCGATCATCTTCTCCATGGAGGGAACAGGCCGAAAACGACTCCGTTATTCTTGCCCCGATCTGAAAGATGACATGGTGGAGGAACTCATTGATCGGTGCGACGTCATCACCTCGGCTAGCATGGCAGGTTCGTTCAAGCCCATTCTCGACTCAACTAATAACATCATTGCAAGGAACCCAAGAGTTAAGGAGCAGCTTGATCTCCCCTATCTTCTTCGCCGTGACCCTGATGACTAGCGTCGGCACGACAGAGGCCTCGCCCTGTGCAAGTTGATGCCGCTTGATAATGATACGTATGATGTTAAGATGCCATCGCTTGAGGGCAAGGCTTGGGTGGGCGCGAATGGAGATTGGGTTGTTTACATTGGGTCCAACTGCGAGTGGGAACTTGTGAATGTGTACACTCGTCACCGGGTTCCACTTCCCAAAATGTCAGCACACTGCCGAGAGGTTGAGCACACCGGTAATGTACGCATGTTCAAATACGATCATGGTGACTGTCTTCTACGGAAGATAGCAATTTGTCGAGTTCCCAACCGCTATTGGAATTACAACAACTATGAAGTTGTAGCTATCTTCGACAATCTTGTTGCCATCCTTAGTGGTTTGACTCGATGGATATTGCTCAAAAATCTGTTTCTGTACACGGATGAGTACTGTGATGCAATTTAATATGAGGGCCTTGTGTTTGCTGCCACCACTCGTGGCACTGTTTTTGCATGGCATCCTTGTAGTTTCGGTACGTTTGTCTTCCACCGTAATTATAATTGTTTCATCCACATGCATGCGGGTTAGCAAGTTTCCCTTTACTAATTAACCTTCTTCTTGTGTTTCCAAGGTCCTGTGAACATCCCACCACCTATACTTGAAAAATTTTATAACCAAGGGGGAGATGCCGATGGTGATGATCATGAGCAGCGCCCATATACTCTATGGCGCCTGGCAACTAATTCCGATGGATCACCTCTTCTTGTGTGTATACAGCCCACTGATGATGTTACTGCTAAGGAAGCAGGTGTCTCCCATGGTCGCACTCTCCTGACCTATTCCAACACCTGTTGCATGGTATTCGGGATGGATACTAGTGTGCTAGCGCCAACTCCTTCTCCCTGGCACAGAATTGATAGTCTTGGAGAAAACTCGCTCTTCCTTGGACAAAATTATCCGATGATGGTGAAAGGCGATCCAACTGCTGTTGACACATTTATGAGAAGCAACTGTGTCTATACCTCAGACATTTGGGTGGTTCCCTACCCTGGTACTGATATAGTAGGCCGCTTCAGCCTGGATGGTCAGTCCTGCGTTGGTCTCCAGATCGACAACGGATGGACCGTCCTAGAGAATCACTTGTGGTTCAAAGCAAGCGTTTGCAACGCTGCGAAATGGTTGAGTTGAAGTTCATTTCATGGCTTGTTATTTGTTGTGTGGTGAAAACTTTAGTATTTATAATGTATCCTCATTGTCGATGTGGGTTGATGACCTGTTGTATGTAATAAAATGATATGCCTGTGATAAACTTACTAAATTTATGAATGGCTTTCGAGTCGCTTCTCTGAATGAGTGGTACGACGAGGCAAAAAAATATTTTCCAAATACATAATTGTACGTGCATTGCAACAGGTTATCGGATGAGGCCAATCAACAATAGTAGTACACTATTTGTACTAGCTTCACATGCTTCGCGCGTCGGGCGGGTGTTTTTACTATAGCCATATGTTAATGTGTTCGTTGTATGTAGCCAGCACCTCGAATCCTCGATACTAGTACACTATATAGTAGGAGTAAGTAGTAGGAGCAGTAGGGTGGCATGGGCCAGAACAAGCATTCATGTCTAGGAGTACGGCACACGCCACCACCACGACATCCATCTGACACCATATTATTTCTTGGAGTCCGTGCTAGAGCAATATCTTCAACCTCGTCGTTTCTCTAACTTCAGCCATCGCGCGGCGGGCGAGGTGGGGGTTTGCCGATAGTCGGTTTCCTTAACTGCGGTCCCACTTGTAAGGCCAACTCCAACGCACGACCCCAAACGCACCTCCTTTTTGCATGAACTCCAATGATAGTTTTGACTAGAAAAGCAAGACCAAAGAAAACAAGAACCACAAGAACCAAAGAAAACAAGAACCACAAGAATACATTTTACTACTCCTGTAAGTTGGATTAGTGCCTTCTCGATGCATTCATTGTTGATCTGCGGAGGCTCGATCTTGCGTCTGTGCTAGCTAAAAGTGATAAAACATCTACTAAATTGCGCTCTATCAATATATGGATGTACTCTTCTTCCCAATACAGAAACTTGCATCCATTCTACTCCCTCCGTTGCACAATACATGCCTTCTATTTGTCAAAATATATATGTATCTAGACATGTCTTAGTATATAGGTACATCCATTTTTGGACAAATGGAAGTCAAGTATTTTGGAACGGAGGGAGTACACAATAAATTTTTTAAGTTAGCACAACTAGTCTAATCCGAGAGCAGAACCGAAGATTTGGTCGGGTTCTTCCTCCTTTTGCCGACACGTGGGACATCCAGCATCCAGGTCGTGTCATGAAAGAAAATAGAGTGTAGTTGAAGCCATGAGATGTGCATCTTGGGTTAAACTGTAAATAGAATCTTACTACTCTTGAGTAACTCCAAAAGCGGCCACCGAAGATCTTTATTGGATTTGTTTTTTCATCACCAGCACGTCGAGGTGAAACATGTGCAGGTTTAGTGGGTCCTCTTGCGTTTTCACTGACATGTGGGGCCGCATGTGAGCAAACAGACGATGGGCTCCGCGCGTCCGCTGGCTGGCTGAGAAGAGAGATAGAGGAGGGCTGAGCACGGACTGCAGGAAATTTGTTCTACGTACCTCGATATTGGCTCGATATAGTGGGGTGGCATGGGCCATAACTAGCATTCATGTCTAGCAGTACGGCACACGCCACCCACACGAGTCCCATCCGACACCAATTTTCTTGGAGTCCGTGCTACATCCATCTCTTCTGCCTCCTGTTTTCTCAGCCATCGCGCGGTGGGCGGGGTGGGGGCTTGCCGATAGTCGATTTTCTCAACCATGGTCCCACTTGTAAGTGAAAATGCAACACCGCACGCACACTTGAGCGGCGTGCCAGAGCAACCGTGTGGGGGTGCGACGCGAACACGGCAGGCTTTTCCTTTTGAACTCATAACTTGTTAAATTTGGTTCTGCTCCATGGCGCGACCGATAGATAGAGAATAACAATTTTGCCTAGAGTAATGAGAAGTTTGGTTCTGGCGCCGTTCATGCATGGAGTACGTACGAAAATTATGAAGTTGATGCGAAAGGTAAGATAATTACTGTAGTATCATATACAAGTACATGGATTTGACGGAAAGATAAAAATACATATGGATCCATCAACGTTCAACGACATCCTCACGCCCTAGTGCGCCGGGTCACCAACCGACGTGTGAGGAGCAGCGGCGTTGGCGGCGAGCTCAACGTGCTTCTGAACAGTGCCGTCCAAGGTTGCCCTGCGCTCCTAGAAGGCCAGTGCCCTATCGTCCTCCTCTTGCATGTAGTAGTCCTTGTGGACGATTTGCGCGTAGACGTGGGTGATTATGTCGATGGTGTCTTGCTGTGCCAGGCGCTGCGCGGCGAGAGCGACCTCGAGGTGGACATTCTCCAGCGCGACAGCGGGCAGTCGCAGGGCCACCAGTGCGTTGAAGAGGTTGTTACCATAGTGGCCGTTGAGGGTGGCGGGCATCGTAGAGCCTGGGCGCGTCGGCTGGAGGCTTATGTCAAAGTCGTCCGCAAGCTTCTTGACGACGGTGAACTTGTCGAGGAAACTGACGAGGACCTCGTCGAACAAGGAGACAAAGCTGTCGTCCAAGCGGCCCCTCGCCCTGGCGGCCTCAAGCAATACTACCTGGAGACGTTCCTCGGTGCCGGGCCGCAGGCCGGCATCGTGGACCATCAGGCACAGCCGGATGATGCTCGCGCTCATCGCCTCCATGGGTCTAGCGTAGCTTCTAGTCAACTGATCTTGCGATTCGAGTGATCACTCAGCCCTTGGTTAGCGTGCGTAGGTGCGTAGGATTTCGTACTACTCCTCGGCCCTCTACTGCACCCGCCTTTGGCTGTATGACAGGTGGGCCAGCCACCCCCTGGGGCCACGTGTCATTCACCCAAAGGCAGTTTCCGTAAGTCAATGAAGCTGCGTCCCCCTCCGTGCCGGTGCAGTATAGTCATCTCACCGGACCTCTAGTTGGGGCCAAACGAGAGAAGTTTGATGTTTACTGGTTTATTGGTCCCCTTTGCATTTTGCGCCAAGTTTTGACCTTTGATTTAACTAATAAAATGTTAATGCATGTAAACAAAAATGTTGTGTAAGTCACCTTACAAAAACCAAATAATCCCAAAATACTTAGGCACGGTGCATTAACTCCCTCCTTGTTTCTTATTTCGTGACATATCAACCAATGAGAGATGTGGGCCGTGCATGCTTTCAATGACTTGAGACTACCAAACATGACATGCGGTGTTTAGTTCATTGCATGTAATCCTATTAGTACTCTAGTTAGCAAAAAACATTAAGTTCTCTCGCCGATAGGAATAAAACACCATGTATTTATTTATAGAGGAAGTAGTTCATTTTTGGTGACATGCATTACTAGATATTGCTAGTCAAATACTAAAATCCAGATGGACGTGGTAGTACTCCTAAATCCAGACGGTGGTGCTACTAGTACTAGTAGTAGTACTACCAACGTAGTAGTAGGAGTACTAGCACTGTACTACCCGTTGGTCAAATTATTACGTGCTGCTCCTCACAGTGAAGTGACAAGACCCTGCGCCGGAGATGACACCTGAGTATAGGCGTCGTGTTCGGCATACCATAGTCAGCCTCACCGTCTGCAGTCACTATCATCATAGCTGTAGAGCTAGCCTGCTTACAACTAGCCCTGTTCGACATAATTTCCCGTGCGTAGATGCCCGTGCATTGCACGGAACACCAAGATGGGGGTGGACGGCTCCGGCAGCGGTCATCGTGCCAGATTTTTCCACGGCCTTCTACTCCTAGATGTGGTGGGGAGGAGATGAGGCTGATTGTGAGAGACAAGGATTTGTTTGTAAATAGGGAACAAGTGCGGGCATCTTTTTGCAAAAATGGAGAAGCTTGGTTTGTATGCGTCAGATCTAGATCTGACGGCTATTGGTGAAAGATGGGAGGCACAACATCATCACCACCTCAGGACCTATTTGATTCGCAGGATTTTGAAAACACAGGAATAGGACACGGCAATATTACAAGTTTCAAACTGATATTACAAATGTTAGGAGTAATGCTGCACCTACGAAGAGGGAATTACTAGGAAGTTTACGTAAGAACTTTCGTTACTTTAGGTGGATGCAGCATTACCGTACAAACTAAAATCCACCGCCCTGACAAGTCACTAATGGGCAAATAAGTTTTCGAGTCTCTGGCCACTTGATGTTTCAAAAACAAATTCAGCTTCTGCGGAGACTTTGTCATTTAGGCTTAGACGCTTGCGGTGATCAGCACGCCATTCATTGTTGCGCCAGAGAACGCCAAACCTCATTACCTTGAGCACACTTGCCTCCAGAACAAAGAACCTAGCCAATTTAATCTCAGATGTGTTGCCTCGGTAGTCTACCAAATCAATTTCTGTAAGATGGAGATCAAGGCACTCGATGAGATTGTTATAGTGCAACACATTTTTCACTTTCGGGTCTTTTTTATCTACAAAAGAAGAGAACATATTAGAGCAGTTAGTTGCATAAGATTGCCGTGTCATCAAGAGGTACCAATATCATTCGCTCATACGATAGGGTTGGCTGGCTAGTGATATTTTATTCACTCACACACACACACACACACACTCTCTCTCTCTCTCTCTCTCTCTCTCTCTCTTTCTGTTTCCTCTCATTTAACTAGGAGCACGTGAAGATCTTGGGCATTTGTTGCCTTCCACTATGTGGCCGATGCCATATTTTGCAAAAGTATGCCACATAACATGCATCGATGTCAAATCAAAAGATTTTGGCACCGCTCTCGCGATGTGAGAGAGTTGGCACCGCTGTGCACACAGACGCACATGTATAAACAAATCAATCAAACCAACTACACCAACCTCTCACTCTCCCAAACAACTGTTTTTTATTGCCTCAGTCCTCTCTCTCTCCCACGCAGTATTTTTTCATTGCGTGAGTTAATTTGGCACCGGAGCAAAGTAGGTGATCCAGATTGGGACACCAGGTGAGCAATGGAGGGGCATCGATGCCAAATGCATCACAAGTGAATTTGGCACATATTTTGGCCTACATAGCCCACTTTTGTAATACTACCTCGTATTTAGTATAAAATTTTGACCATAGATTTACCTAAGAAAATGCCAATGCATGTCACTAAAAATTACACATTTGAAATTATGTTCAAATACGAATCCAACGATATAGTTCTTAGTGACATGCATTAACATTTTGTTAGTTAAATCTATGGTCAAATTTTGATACTACAAAATTGGAAGAGTATACCAGGACGGAGGTAGTACTTGCTCTTAGGGTAACCATAGAGTTACTAGAGTAGTCTAAGTTACTTTCCACTATGACTAGCCTAGGCTACTATAGTAGTACAACATAAAAACGATGCAGGTGATCACGTGAGAAAAAAATACTAAAAAACATTTCTTTCAGTGCAGTGCGTAGATGCAGTTTTGAACACTACACTTGTCATCATAATTTGGGAAAATTATGAAAAAATTGAGCTACGTTGTGATTACCGTTTACTTATAGGAAAGAAGTTTCACCTTGATGAGTAGCTTCTCCGTGCACAGAAAGCATGTAAGGAATCCAACAACTTGATCCAGATTGGGGCCGATAGATTTTAGTGCTAAGATCTTCACTGTGCGCATGGACTGGGTCGAGCTTGTGGGAATCATTTTCTAGAAGACGGTCGTAAATACATCAAGAAGAAATTTAAAAATGTGAATTTCAAGAAGACGGAGAAGGTGATGAGTGCTATACCTGAACAATTACGGATCCAATAAAGAGTTCGGAGAATTTGGCAGACGAGTACACCAACGCTGTCAATTTCGGCGCGTCAATGACCCAGATTTTTGTTGGACCTTCTAGATCCGATACAAGCAATCTCTCAAGGAAAGGCGCATTCTCAATGACCATAATGTGGAACAGCTGGAGTGATCTCTTCCCAATTGATGTCTTGTTGCGGGGCCAGCAAGACACATAAATCCATCGGAGATTCGTCGAGGCGATGTGGAGGCTAATGAACCCGTGGATCTGCTCAAGACGAAGGTACTCGAGCGCAGTACAGCTGCGGAGCAGGTGCTCCATAGCCTTCTTCAAGATGACAACGTCGAAGAGGTCGAGCTGCTTGACTTGAGGGAGAAGAAGAGCGGGCACGGCATTAATCTGGGGAAGATAGCAGGAGCTGAAGCTGGCGCGACGCAGCGTTGGCGTGAGGCGGAGCGCGGACGGCGGCAAAGAGCGACATCGTCCAGGTTCAAAGCTGAGCTCCTCGAGCTGATCTAGGTTGGGGGATAAGAACCACTCATCGAACTTGGGTTGGACCTTGTAGTTGGTACTGAACATGCAGATGTCAAGGCGTTTGGCTGGCCCAGGGTGCGATGAAAGGATCTTGGAGACTGCGGCCATGCGTTTGCAATCCCCGTCGCAGAGGCAGCTGTCGATGGTGAGGTTGAGGGGAACGCAGCGCCAGAGGGGGCGCCACCGCCGGGAGAGCAGGGCGGTCCGCACGGCAGATTTGGTGGGGAGGAGGCCGATGATGACGAGCAGCGTGTCGTCGAGGAGGATGCTGATGAAGTCCAGGCTCGCCGGATGCGGTTTTGGCTCAAGCCGCCTCTGCTTGTTGGCTTCCTCGCCGTCCATCTCAACCGGCGGCGACGCCGGTGTACATGTGTGCTGGTGTGTGTTGTGTGCTGGGTGTGCACGAGTGTGTCCTTCTGTGCATGCCGCCGTGCAGTGGTGAATTGTGCGCGAGTGCGTCCTTCGCGTGCAAGAAGTTTGTCCTCAATGCGCCCTCAATTTACTAGCGTGCGGGGTGCTACCCCGAGTGGTTTCAACTTTGTTTACTTCACCACATGTCAGATGGGCCTCTAGTTTACTTATTTTCACCCACTGCCACATGGGCCAGCACACGAAGATACAGAACACGAGCTGACAAGGCAGCATGTGGATTGGTTGACCGGTCAACTAAACTATATACGGAGCTATACACTGACACAATGAGCGTATAATCTGTCGGTATAGAGAGTTCGAGTGAGAGGGGAGGCCCGTGAGAGATAGTAGAGAGAGAGAGAGAGAGAGAGAGAGCTACTCCCTCCGTTCGATAATGTAGTTCCAACATTTTTTTAAGTCAAACTTTTGAAACTTTGACCAAGTTTATAAAGAAATTACTTATATCTACAATACCAAAGATAAATGATAGTATGAAGTAAGTACATGTTGTGATGAATCTAATGATCGTTCTAGATGTAAATGTTTTTATCCACATATACCTGGTCAAACGTTTCTGAGGTTTGACTTTTCAAAACATCCATATGCTTATGGACGTGACAGAATCCCTAACAAGAGAGAGAGAGAGAGTGAGTGAACAAAGTGTGTGTGCGTGTGTGAAAGAGACATGGACAACACACAATAAAAGTAGAGAAAAAGCATGCGTGTCTTATGCAAACATATCACACATGCATCTTCGACAATGGAGGCAAGGTGAGGAGATAGTGTGTGGTTGTTTGGAACCGAGAGAGAAAGACCCCTAGCAAGTGGCCAAGAGGGGTCTGACAAACAAGGGAGAGAGGTCGAGAGAGACGTACAGAGAAAATGCAGACATGGGGAGGAGAGAGTGTATGTTTGTCATAGAGAGATCCCCTGGAGATCGTGATGGGACTACATGGGTGGGAGATCTAGTGACAAGGTGTGTGCATGATAGAAGATGCCCCGAGAGATATCGAGATAGACGTATGGATGGAAGGAGACAATACGTGTGTTCCTGTTGGCTAGTAAGAGATAATCATACTTAGGAGGGGGGGAGTGCTTGCGCCTATGATGGATTGAGGGATTATGGTACTTAGGGGGGTGCGTGTCACATGGAGAGAGAACAAGGGCGGAGAGTGTTGGATGGGTCTATATGTATAGCGCGAGCAAGACATGTGTATGTGTGAACCAGGGAGATATAAGGCCAGTTTGGCTTGCGTCGTGAGCATCTTTTGCCTGGCCTGGGGTTGTGGCTGGATTTCATGCACGCTTGTTTGGTTGCTACCCTGTGAAAAAGAAAGCCTGCCTGGCCTGGGTTCCCTTGCACTTTAATTAGCCTGGCTGAACTCCAGACACTTCAAGTAGCCTGGCCCAGGCGACCGATTTCAAACGCCTGGTCGTGCCTGGTCGTGTGGCCACGAGGCTAACAGCAACATGGATGGATATTAGCATTAAATAATTGATGCATGGATTGATTGATGGGACATTGATGCTTTGCCTGGCCCAGGCATGAACCAAACGCTTCAGCACCACACAAGCCTGGCCAGGCAGAAATGATTTACATCTCACATCCATACCAGGAAGTACCGGCCATCAAGGCATGAGGGTCAGGTCATGAACCAAACTGACCAATAATGTTTGAGAGAGATTGAGGAGCCCCGATAAGGCTGAGTGGTGCGTCAGATAGCTGAGAGGGGGAAAGAGATATTCCATCCGCTCGATAATGCAGTGCATGTAAATTTTTTAGAAGTCAAACTTTGGAAACTTTGATCAGGTTTACACAAATGTTATTTATATCTACAATACCAAAGATACATCATACAAAACTACATCTCATGGTGAATCTAATGGTATATGTTTGCCATACTAGATGTAATTCTTTTTCTCCACGTACATGGTCAAACTTTGTGATGTTTGACTTTTCAATAAATCTATATGCTATGGACCGAGGAGAGTGCCTCAGTCGAGACAGATCAAGTGCGTGTGAAGGAGAAGGAGTAAGTGTGCAAAAAGAGTATGTGTGTGAAAGAGAAAGTGACAACAAACGATAAATTAGAGAGTGTGTGTTTTTTTTTGTTTCTTATGCGAACATATCACGCATGCATCTCCGAGATGGAAAAGCAGGCGAGTAGATACACGAAGATAGCTAGTGTGTGATTGTTTGCAACGGAGAGAGACACCCCTGTAGCACATGTCCAATAGAGGTGTGGCCAACAAGGAACAAAGGTCGAGAGGGACACATGGATGGCATGGACGCATGGGGAAGGAGAGAGGGTGTGTTTGTGATAGAGAGATCCCGTCGAGATCGTGAGGGGACTATATGGGTGGGAGATCGAGAGAGTGTGTGCGCGATAGAAAGATCCCCCGAGAGAAATCGAGATAGACCATGCACATGTTTGTGATGGAGACTAAGATTAGCTAGTCATATACATATATGGGGGACTGCGTGTGCCTACAATTGAGTGAGAGACCATCATGCTTGGCTAGCTGGGCATGAGATTGTGTGTGTGCGCGTGTGAGATGGAGAGAGAACGAGGGGGAGAGATAGAGTTTTAGATGGGCCTATCGAGTGCGAGTGAGATATGCATGTGTATGTGTGACCCAGGTGGATGGAAAGTTTGAGAGAGGGGGGGAAGAGCTCCGAGACGACATAGTGGTGCGTGAGAGAGTTACAGGCAAAGAGCCAAGGAATCTGTGTGCGTACGATGAGTGCACCCAAGGTATCTAGCTTGGACTAGCTAGATTATCATACATAGCATGCGAGCGAGACCTATAGATGGTGTATATATGCATGCGAACTAGAAAGACCCCCCCACACAAAGAGAGAGAGAGAGAGAGAGATGGAGAGAAAGGGAGAGGGACGAACAAGGTTTTTGTGTCAGATGCGTGCGATAGAATTGAAGATTGTCGGCGAGAGAGAGAGACAGAGAGAGAGAGAGAGAACAGGAGTCCAGGAGAGGGGGAGGTCGCGTTTTATGCATCAAAGACTGATATAAACCATGTTTTGATATAAACTTGCATTCAAATATTTAAATTGGAGAACATGTTGTCTGCAATCCACACATGAACGGATATATGCGTATATTAAACAAGTTCATTAATTTGACTTTCAACATGTTCATGGAGTACTATAATACTGTACAACATGCTACTCAATTGAGGTGTTCAATTTTGGATTTAGTTCACTATTTTGACCTACTAAACGAGCTATTTCATTGAATCGAGATATTTCATTTTGGGTTTGATTCGCGTTTTTGAGTGGGTCAACTATTTGTCATATAGTAAATCGCTAGCAACGAGCATGTAAAAACACATTACTCCCAAGCATCAGCTCTCCATCTAAAAAAGAAGTGGCAAGCTAATATTTCAAAATTTGATCCGAATCGACTTGGTAAGGTAGACGTGGATGCTCGTTCTCCCAAAATTTGAATGAACCGTTAAACATCCTCTCTGCTCAGTGGAATTCGCCCGAGAAAATAAATGGGAGACGCGAAATTACCGTCCTATGTGGGACACGCATCAATTGGCCCGTTGTACATCGAGGGTAGGTTCGTAACTTCATCCAAGCGCGCCTTCTCCTCGGCCGAAATGACATGTGCCGAATAATTCATAAACCATGGCAGGCAAAACATGCTCTCCTCGCCCGAAATAGCTCGCGCCCACTATTTCAAAACACGCTCTCCTCGCCCGAAATCGCTCGCGCCCACTATAGTTCAAAACACGCCCTCCTCGCCCGAAATCGCTCCCGCCGAGAGAAGCAAAGTTACTCTACTATCCCCGACCCTCAGTACACATACCCAAGCCGAGAAGCCTATAGGCAAGGGTAGAACTCTAACTCCCCCTCACATTTCAGACAAATGCGTCCGTAATACATGGTTCCATTCCCCTCCCAATTTCCGCCGCCCGCCCCCATTCATACCTCGTGGGCGCCAAATCACCTTCTCCCCGGGAAGCTCCCTTCTCCCGAGCCGCAAAACCTCAGCCCTACCTCCATGGCGCCCCCACCGCACTAATTTCACAGCCGCCCTCCTCCCTAATGCCGGAGATACTGTCCATTTGTCGTCGTGTGCACTGGGCCGTGTGCCTCTTACTCCGTGCTGCTGGTGCTGCCTCGACGACGACCGTGTGAACCGTAACGGAGCCGATTCACCCCGCCGTTGTTCATGGCGCCGGAGCGCCTCCAACTTCGGATCCGTCCAGAGTCCTGGCGCTGCTTCGGCGTAGCCGTCGACCGTCGCGACATCGCTCTTTCCCTGCCGCCGGTCGCCACCGCAACCACACCGGCCTCACCGACTCGGTAGCTGGACCTGCCTACTTCATCATGCCGCCAGATAGGTCGCACCCTCATCTCAAATCACTTTATTTAGGCATCAGTTGTCTGAATTTTTATTCTGGGCCAATCGATTTGCAATGGGAAGCAGCACCCCTCGAGGCGGCGGAGCTCCTAGGCTTCCGGTTGGCTGGTGTCTAACGTAAGGGTGCGGGGCCACAAGTTCGCCACGGAAGCAGCGCTTAGATGGCTATCTTTTAGAGTTGCGTGGGTTGAAGGTACTGCCGCCGCCGGATCTGGATGACAGGGAGTCTTTGTGGATTGGCCCGGGGGTGGCGCAACCACGGCAGTGCAGTGGGGCGGGGAGCGGGGTTTTGGCCAGGGCCACGGATGGCGGAGGCAGGCTGCTCTGCCGTTGGTCGCTGGCTCTACGGGGAAGATTCCGAACAGTGTCAGCCAGGAGGCACAAGACGGCCAGCCATCCGGCGTAGATCGGACAGTACCAAAATAAAATAAAATCGTGTGAACCCAATTTAGTCTTCAGTCAATAGACGTGTGACCACTCTCGTACCTTGCTGTTGATCTCTTAGTGTATTTCTTCAGATCAAAGAGATATGTCGTTCTTAACATTATGCGTTATCTGCATCTTCAGACACACCGTCTTCCGACTCACCGCAGCTGCTCCAACAAGGGAAGCATACACCAGAAGGGAGCTATAGTCCCCACTCAACAATTCCCTGCATCGAATGTGCGTGCCTGACATGCACAGCCATAACAATTGCAGGGCCATCGACAAGTCAGCACATGATGCTCACTCCTATGGATGGCAGCCAGATAGGTTGTACCCTCATCTTACTTGTGTGCAACATTTATGGCTTTGTTATTCATCTAAGCATGGAAAATAGATCATCACATTTCACTGTATATTCATGCTGATCTCTTACGGGTCTTGTTCAGGAGTTAACGCTGTTCCATAGTTCAGCTAAGATACTTGTTCTTTAGGTAACACTGTTCCATAGTTATCATCCATCAGCCAATGCTATCCCACAGGCTGGTGATTATAGTATTATACCACTTCTAGTATTTCCTATGTTGTTCTTTAATACTTTTGTGTGCCATCTAGTTAATCTCGAGTACAAACGATACATATTCTGTAGCTTTCATCTGTGTTCTCCCTTTAGTTTATGAGACCTGTTGCTGCTAGTTAACCCCAGTCCTAGTTTTTATGTCGTCTCCTACAGGCACTCATTACATAAATCTAACTACTAGTTGTCTTCCATGCATGTCAGATATAATTGCACACACTGATGTATCCACAAGAACCTCACGGAGCAATGTAAAGGCCAATAAACTTGATGTCAATGATACTCAATATGATGGAACATGTAAAGGCAGTTCTTCAGAAGACTTGCAGAAAGATGATGAATCCTCTTCACCCCACAAGGTCCTTGCTCTAACTTGGCCTGTGATATGGGTACAACATGCATATAATGTCCTGGAGTGTATCTACTCTGTTGCAATGCCATGTGCTTAGCATGCTGATCATGCATGTAAATATGTCATGCCTTCCTGTTTTTCAGTACCTATTCCATTCATGATAACATGTTTTCAAATTCAAGTACTGTCATTCTACTCTATCACAATGCCATCTGCTTAATTTGGACATCATGCTTCTGAATATCTTATGCATTGTTATTCATCAGTATGTACTTCATCTGTCTACCATACCATGTTTTTTTACATTGAAGTGCTGTTCTAGTGCTCTGTTGCAATGCCATCTTATTTTCCCAATCATACACGTGTATGTTGCCTTAGTTATTTATGTACGTATTCCGCTAGCATACAGTTTTACATTCAACTAGTGTTTTTTGTTGTGTTGTCCTGTCGTATCCCTAGCTCTTACACCATACTCCCTCTGTCCGGATTACATGTTGCCGAAATGGATAAAAAAGGATGTATCTAGAACTGAAATACGCCTAGACCCATCCATTTTTTTCCGGATGGAGGGAATACATGTCAATATGTCATGCCTTTCTATTCTCCAGTACCTATTCCATCTCTCTGCTACCGCATGTTTTATAATTAAAGCACCATTCTTCTATACAAGGCATGCAAGGAGAAGACGACTATGTTAGAATCTGAAGGGTTACAAACAAGGCCTTTGCAAAAGATCCAAACGCCAGGAGATAATAAACCAACTCCAATTTTTATAAATACTGCTCCAGCACAGAGAAACCCAACTCCTACTAATAATAAGCAGATTCGAGTGGCCAAAGAACTAGTCCGCTCCAGTCCAGCAAAAATATGTCAACTCAATTCTAAGAAGCGTGTGCGTATCCTTGCATCATGAAATTTTATAGCATGCTGATCATATTTTCTACATGTTTCTTACCCATCTCTCTTTTAGAAAATAAGCTTAACAGATAGAAGATTTTCTGCAATGGTATCATTTATGAGGAAAGATTCTTGCAGGAATTCTCTGTGCTCCAATGTAGATGTAAGCACCTGTTGTATATCACTATATTTTTACATTAGCATGTATTTTGTTAATCGGCGTGAATCCAACCTTTATATGATCTAAATTTAGCTGTAGCAAAATGTATGATTAAAGGCCACAATGTTGATTTTTGCAAGGAAAACTGCCTGGTAGTTTTGCATCCTGAGCTGCATGAGTGTACTATCTCATATCAGTGGGTTTGAATACTTTGGTTTTGCAGTGGGGTTTTCAGTGTTTTTTACTGTGTTGTCCTGTCGTATCCCTAGCTCTTACATCATACTCCCTCCGTCCGGATTAAATGTCGTAGAAATGGATAAAACTGGATGTATCTAGAACTGAAATACGCCTATACCCATCCATTTATTTCTGGATGGAGTGAATACATGTCAATATGTCATGCCTTTCTATTCTTCAGTACCTATTCAATCTCTGCTATAGCATGTTTTATAACTGAATCACCATTCTTCTATATAAGGCATGCAAGGGGAAGAAGGCTATGTTAGAATCTGAAGGGTTACAAACCAGGTCTTTGCAAAAGATCCAAATGCCAGGAGATAATAAACCAACTCCATTTTTCATAGATACTGCTCCAGCACAAAGAAACCCAACTCCCACTTATAATAAGCAGATTCCAGTGGCCAAAGAACTAGTCCGCTCCAGTCCAGCAAAAGAATGTCAACTCCATTCTAAGAAGCGTGTGCATATCCTCGCATCATGTAATTTTATAACATTCTGATCATATTTTCTACATGTTTCTTACCCGTCTCTCTTTTAGAAAATAAGGTTAAATGATACAAGACTTCCTCCATTGGGATCGTATTCGAGGAAAATATCTTGCGGGAATTCTCTGTTCTCCAGTGCTGATGTAAGTACCTGTTGTATATCACTATATTTTTACGTCAGCATGTATTTTGTTAATCGGCGTGAATCTAACCTTTATCTGATCTAAAATTAGTTGTAGCAAAATGTTAAAGGTGCCAATGTTGATTTTTGTAAGGAAAACTGCCTGGTAGTTTTGCGTACTGAGCTGCATGAATGTGCTATCTCATATCACGCACATTACTGAATTGTAGTGCTTCTCTGGTTGCCCATTCATTCATTGTGTCAATGTTGCTTTCGTATTACCTTACCTTGCTGATGATAGCTGTGCCATATTGTGTTAATTTGGTGTAGGCTAGTTGCCCAAACGTTTGTTGTGTCAATGTTGCTTTCCTATTATCTGACTTGGCCAATGATAGCAATGCTAGTGTGTTAATTTTGTGCAGGCTGCTGAAGATTAGAAGACAAACTCTGAAAATAGCAAGGCAACCCCATTGTTTCTTTCCAGTAAATCTAGGCCAGGTAATATGGCAATAACTCATGATTAATCTGTTTGGTTCCCGTTCTAATTTATGTTATGATGCAGTGGTCAAGACACTCTCCACTATCAATAATACAAGCCTGCCAAAATCGCCATCTGAAACTGTTCAGTATCCTCAGTCTTGAATGCAACGGAATAAATGTATGTTTGTGAACCAATTAATGGCTGAAGCAATGATGGAAATGGTGGATGAATCAGAGGTGCAGAGTCGTGCGACACAACAACTGATCAATGTTTTCAGAGACAGTGTGGCAAAGCAGCAAGAACTTGCCCACATGCTTATGGGCGTCATCTGTGCTGAGGTTGCAGATTGTGACGTTGTAGATGGTTAGGTTCTGCCCATTTATTTGCACTGGCATCAATATTTGATTGCCCAGTGGATGTAATTTCCTGTAATATATTCTGGATGTGCAACGTTATTCCCTGTATGCCATACCTTTGCTTGTCGTAATGGGCTCAAATTATCTAATTTGGCCTAAAGACATGAACGAACTTTAGTGGGCCCACTAAGTTAATGGGCCGTTACTAGGCCGAAAGTTAATGGTCGGCCCTCTTACCTCCCGGGTCGTTAACAGGCCGACATCGAAGCGGGCAACAGGTGGCCCCAATTTATTTCACGGGCCGTTAACATGCCGTTACTAAGTTTGGGATACATATGGCCCAACTATACTGTAGGCCTTTAGCTGGCCGAAAGAGACAACGGGCTTGTATTGGACCATGAAGAGCATGGGCCGCTAAGAGGCCGAAAGTCAGGTCGTATTGTAACGGCCCAACTGTGTTGTGGGCCTTTAGCAGGCCGAAAGAGAAACTGGGCTGGTATTGGACCATGAAGGGCATGGGTCGTTAAGAGGCCAAAACTAAGGTCCGACTACAAATGGCCCAACTCATTTATGGTCCGTTAACAGGCCGAAAGGCACACAGGGCCGGGAATTGGCCCAACACTTAAATGGGTCGCTAAAAGGCCAACTCAGGTCCGACTACAATTGGCCCAACTGATTTATGGGCTGTCAACAGGTTGAAAGTGACATCGGGCCAGAAAATGGCCCAACACTTAAATGGGCCGCTAAAAGGCCGAAACTCAGGTCCGACTACAAATGGCCCATCAGATTTATGGGCCGTCAACAGGCTGAAAGACACATCGGGCCTGAAATTAGCCCAACATTTAAATGGGCCGCTAAAAGGCCAAAAGATGTACATCTTGAAAATCGGCCCATCCATTAAATGGGCCGTTAACAGGCCGAAATCTCGTTGGGCCGATATTGAGCCCAAATATATAGCGGGCTGTTAACGGGCTCGAACTGACGATGGGCTGCAATGGTGTCAAATCTTTAACGGGCCGAATTGGCACATATCGTATGGGCCGTGGGCTTAAATGGACCTGACACAAGTAGGCCTTATATGGGCCGGCCTGCTAATTTTTACTGAGCCAGCCTTTTTCACCGGAATGGGCCACTGTTGGGCCGTGCCATGTGTCGACCTATCATAGGCGCCTCCTGTCCAATGAGTGTATGACATCTGTCCCAACGGTGAGCCGACACGTGTTTCCTCTAGCCAATGATGATTTTACACGTGGAAAATCCCCATTGGTCGGGGCTGTTAACGGGTTATCGGATCCAAAACCCGACCCGATAGCTTAACGGCGTTCTGTTACGGTGGATGCCACGTGTCGGTCACCCTTGACGAAAGCACTTCTGTGAGGCGCGATTTATCGTCATGGAAGTGGAAACTTCCGTGATGATAATTTTGGTAATGTCATGGAACACTTCTACGACAACACAGGTATGACTATCTTGATTTTGTCATAAATTTGTCATGGATGTACATGCATGACAAAAACGCGACCTACTGTGACAAACACGTATCATCACGGAAGTGTATTTTTTTGTAGTGAACCATAATGTATTTCGCCTCTTTCTTTACCGTGTTTAATAGTACATGTATACAACTATGGTTCATCATTCTTTATTTGGTTCTTATGTAATACTTGAACATATGTACCTATGAATCAAATAATGCATTGGTTGTTTGAACCTGATGGATACGAATAAAGCTGTAGCATACAGTCAAATTCAAATTCAAATCCGGTACAATTTGAAATAGAAGAAATTAAATTACGGTGAAATTACACTCTCTAGGTCGTTACGGCACACACGGTTGGTAAAACACAAACGTTTGTGATATACACCATACTCTGAGATGGTTCACAGAGAGGAAACAAGTGCAAGCATGCACACAGTAGCCATTTGCAAAGCGTGTGCGATGTCAGATAATATGACAAACTGTGCAGGCAAACTAAACGTTTGTGTTAGTTGCCTTAGCATACACGATTCGCAACCATGAACTGTTTATGATGAAGTATGCATCATAAACGTTGCACCACAGACTAGCGTGTGCGGTAGTTGTTGTGTATGACGATGTTACAACGGTCCGACGTTTCGTAATCCTGCCCGACACTCGTACGACAATTAGCTAATCTTCTTAATTAGTTATCACATACGGTTTGGGAAAAGCGAATGTGTGTGATTGTATGTCTATCATACACATTCTATAATAGTGAACCGTTTGTGATGGGCCGCACATCGTAAATGTAGCACCATAGAATACCGACATCGATGGCAATGCGAGCACAAACGAGTAGGAGTACCGTAGGGTCCCTATCCCTGACGGTTTCTGGGTCATGTGGGAAGGACCCCCCTATCGCCGTCACTCACTAGGCGACGGTTCCAAATGCCGTCATGAAAAGGGGTTAAAAACCGTTTGTATAGCATCGACGCACACCAGGGAGTCTCATCTCTAGCCTCTATTCTAGCAAGGAGTGCATGAGCATCTACCAAATTTCATGCTATCAATAGATCGATGTATTCTTCTTCCCAACACCAAAACTTGCATCCATCCTACACACAAGTTTGACTATAAATTACCGAAAATGCGCCGAATAAGGGAGCACAGCCGAATCAAAAGAAGTACTCCCTCCGTCTGGAAATAATTGTCAGAGAAATAAATAAAAATGAATGTATCTAGAACTAAATATGTCTGGATACACCAATTTCTTCGACAAATATTTTCGGACGGAGGGAGTACTATGCACCTTACCTTTTTCGCACTTGATGAACACCCATCTGGGATGTTGTGGTGTGGTCGAAGAAATTGGTGTGGCAATGGTGAACCGACTAGACGCTGGGCTAGGGCCGAGCCTGGACAATGGCCGGTGATCTGCCGATGGGATAGATCTGAGCGGCAAGAGGCGGATTCAGTACCTGCACGCGACGTGGAGGCATTGCCATTGTTGTGTGACCCGGTACCCAGACACTCCATGGCAAGGAGCAGTCGCAGGCGGCCGAAATGCTCCAAATCCGGCAGCCGCGTGCGTCAAATCTTGCAGCCACAGATATAGCGGTTCACCGCCGGCACCGGGACGAGACGCACAGATGCGGCCGTCATGTTGTGGTCGGCTGGGCTATAGTGCGAGGCTCCAATGGACATGCTAGTGCCTCTTCTCTTCTTGTACATACTCCATTTATCTCACTTCCTATGGCTTCCCACTCCCATGATATTCCTATTCTAGGGTTTATCTCACTTCTTGTACGGAACTTCTTGTGATGATTGCTTAAGCAACCTTGATCGAGTTTTGCAGAGATGTGAAGAAACTAATCTTTCCTTGAATTGGGAGAAGTGCCACTTTATGGTTAAAGAAGGTATTGTCTTGGGGTATAAAATCTCCAAAAGAGGTATTGAAGTTGATAAAGGTAAAGTTGATGCTATTGAAAAAATGCTGTGTCCTAAAGATATCAAAGGTATAAGAAGTTTCCTTGGTCATGCTGGTTTCTATATGAGATTTATTAAAGACTCTCTAAAAATTCTAGGCCTCTCACTAATCTCTTGCAAAAAGATGTTCCATTTGTTTTTTATGATGATTGTGTAGAAGCATTTGAAATACTTAAGAAAGCCTTAATTTCTACACCTATTGTTCAACCAACTGACTGGAACCTACCCTTTGAAATTAGGTGTGATGCTAGTGATTATGTTGGTGGTCTTGTTCTAGGACAAAGGGTTGATAAGAGATTAAATGTTATCCATTATGCTAGTAAAACTCTAGACAGTGCTCAGAGAAATTATGCTACTACTGAAAAACGAATTTTTAGAAGTTGTATTTGCTTGTGATAAGTTCAGATCTTAGAGCATCTCCAGCCGCGCCCCCAACAGGCCCCCAGGGCGACTTTTTCACGCCTGTGCTGAAAAAAACCCCAGCCGCGCCCCAAGACGCGGAAATCCGCCGACTCGGCCCGTTTTTGTGCCCGGCGATCCCAGGCCGAACCTAGAGCACAGGAGGGGGGGTGGGGGGCTCGGGGGCTCCGGCGGAAGGGAAAAACACGCCTGGGCCACACTGTTAGGCAAAAAGTCAAGGCAATCGTCCAGATTCGCCTCCACCCCCACGTGCTCGGCCACCACCGTGCCGATCCCGGCACGGCACACCACTGCCAGATAGGCCATTCCCCGCCGGAAAAGAGAGAAGGTTTCTCCGCGGCAACCTCCCCACCACCTTCTGGGCGAGTTTTCCGGTGCTCCGGCCGCGCAGGGCGGTATACCGGCGCCTGTGCGCACACCACGCCCGCCGGGTGTTCGGCGATTTGTCTGGTCGGCGATGGACTCGGACGACGAGGAGGCGCTCGCGGCGCTGCTGGAGGAGGAAGCCGATGCCGACATCTAGGACGAGGAGCATCTCATGGTTCTCGCTGCCCTCGGCGGCCTGCTCGCGAGCAATGAAAAGCCGAAGCAAGGTGGCTCGGCGCTGGGGCGGCTGAAAGAAAAGAACCGGCATCGGCTGGAAGGCTATTGCATGCTCTACTCCGACTACTCCGCCGACGCTCCACTGAAGGGCGACAAAGTATTTCGGTGTCGTTATTGGATTAGCTAAAAGCTTTTCCTCAGGATTGTGAATTCCATCCGGGAGTTTGACGGCTACTTCAAGTGCAAGAAGGATTGCACCGGCAAACTTGGATTCACCTCAATCTAGATGTGCACGACAGCTATGAGGATGCTTGCATACAGAGCTCCCAGTGATTCACTCGACGACTATGGGCACATGGCCGAGTCCATGACCATTGAGATGGTCTACATTTGTGAAGACTATCTCAAACCCTGTGCCAGGAGGCAAGAACTCCCACTTTGCGAAGGTTCAGGAGGCTTGCAGGAAGGATGTTGAGCAGGCATTTGGTGTGCTCCAATCTTGATTTGATGCTGTTCGGTACCCTGCTCAGACCTGGTCGAAAGATCAAATGTGGGAGGTCATGACTTGCTGTGTCATCTTGCACAACATGATCATTGAGAGCGAGCAGGAAGAGCCAGTGTTTGACACTGAACCATATTACAGGCAGGGTCCTCTTGCGCAAGTTGATCACCAGCTACCAGCAACCTAAACTACCTTCCTCAATATGTGTCGGGAGATCCGAGACCCACAGGTGCATCAACAACTGCAGTAGGATCTGGTGGAGCACCTATGGAGGCTCAAGGACAACGCCTAGCTCGACATATGAAATATGAGTTTTTATTTGTTGAACTATATAATTTCTATTGAACTATTTGATTTCTATTGATTTTCGGTTATGAACTATGTGATAAAAAAATAACTTCTGTTGAATTTGCGCCGAACCACGACGAATATGGGCCGATCTGCGCCAATAGCGGACCGATTTTTCGCCGAAAGTGGACCGAAAAGTAGGCACATTTTGCGCCAAAATGGGCTGATATCGGTGCCTGGGGGCGACCTGGGGGCAGCTGCTGGGAACCCAATCGCCCCCAGAGCCGATTTTAGCGTCGGCTCGCCCCCAGGCGGCAATTTTTAAGCCTCTTGGGGGGCAACATCTGGAGATGCTCTTACATTGTTGATTCCAAAGTTACAATTCATACCGATCATGCTGCTATTAAATATCTTATGGAAAATAAAGATGCTAAACCTAGATTTATTAGATGGGTTCTCTTGCTACAAGAATTTGATTTACATATTATTGATAGAAAAGGAGCTGAGAACCCCATAGTAGACAACTTGTCTAGGTTATAAAATATTCTTGATGACCCACTTCCTATTGATGATAGCTTTCTTGATGAATAGTTAGCTTTTATAAATGCTTCTTGTAGTACTCCTTGGTACACAGATTATGCTAATTATATTGTTGCTAAAGTTTTACCACCTAATTTCACATACCAACAAAAGAAAAAGTTTTTCTATGATTTAAGACATTACTTTTGGGATGACCCACACCTTTATAAAGAAGGAGTAGATGGTGTTATTAGACGTTGTGTACCTGAGCATGAATAGGAACAAATCCTACGCAAGTGTCACTCCGAAGTCTATGGAGGACACCATGCTGGAGGTAGAACTGCACACAAGGTATTACAATCTGGTTTTTATTGGCCTACTCTTTTTAAGGATGCTCATAAGTTTGTCTTGTCTTGTGATGAATGTCAAAGAATTGGTAATATTAGTAGACATCAGGAAATGCCTATGAATTATTCACTTTTCATTGAACCATTTGATGTTTGGGGTTTTGATTGTATGGGACTTTTTCCATCCTGTAATGGGTATACTCATATTTTAGTTGCTGTTGATTACGTTACTAAGTGGATAGAAGCTATTCCAACTAGTACTGTTGATCATAACACTTCTATTAAAATGCTAAGAAGTTATTTTCCTGAGGTTTGGAGTCCCTAGATATTTAATGACTAATGGTGGTTCACATTTTATTCATGGTGCTTTTCGCAAATTCATTGCCAAGTCTGATGTTAACCATATAATTGCATCTCTTTACCATCCCCAGTCTAGTGGTCAAGTAGAATTAAGCAATAGAGAAATAAAATTGATCCTGCAAAAGACTGTTAATTGATCTAGAAAAAATTGGTCTAAGAAATTTGATGATGCATTATGGGCTTATAGAACAGCTTATAAAAACCCTATGTGTCGTCGACTTAACACGGCAGATGCCCTAGCGAAAGGACTTAGTCGTGGAGTCATCGCAACTAGGTTAGCTTGAAGGGGTTAAATGGGACAAAGGACACAGAGAGTTTACCCAGGTTCGGCCCCTCTCAACGAGGTAAAAGCCTACTCCTGCTTTGTGTTGTATTGCTAGGGTTTCGATTACCAGGGAGCGAATACGCTTGACCTAGCTCTCGATTGTTTGTTACTTGTCCTCAATCTGCCGCCGGGTCACCCCATATATACATAGGTTGATGCCCGGCGGCTTACAGAGTCCCGGCCGGCTCAAACACAGCGTGTTCGGCTCGGTGACTAATTAAGCTTGCCTTACAATACAAGTTATACATGTGGCGGCTCATCCCCTTGGGTCTCAAGTCGCCTCTAGGTCTTGGGTCGTCCATAGGCTTGCTATGACCTGCCATCTTTATTGATAAATCGCCAGTGGTTTGGCCTGACCCCTCCTGGGCAGCTCACACCCAGTAGTTATATCCCCAACATTACGCCCCATGTTGATTTGAACTTGTTCACATCAATCTTCAGCACCTGACTTGTCAAAATATTGCATCGCCCTTTTAACAAATTTGCTGTAACCCGCCATGACGTCAGCTCACAATACCTCTTCTCCATAGAAGATCTCATCAGAGCACACACATTTTTCTGCTGCCGCCACCTTAGGTTAATTTTTTTACTGCTTTTATGAACTATTGTAGATCCAAAATTATAGCTCCAGTTTGTGAAATCTGTTTGTCCATTACTTAGCAAAATTTTCACTGATAGATTTTAAGTAACATAACTGCTATGGCGGCTTATATCGTAAACCAAGATCCACCATATAACATTAGGCCCTGTTTAAGCCGCCATCATATGCTTCATAGCCTGCATAACCCGGCAATATTCTCCGGTTTAACCATGCTTGCTTATTCATCTTCATAATTTGGTTTTGTATAACACACTTGACTTTTAAACTCTGGCCAGCTTAACAGTAGAACCCTTAACCCAGTAGGTACCATTAGTCCCCTTTTAAGATGCCAATATGAATATCCACGTACTTCAGTGTTCATCTTCCGGCTTAACACATTCAACGTTTATACCACTTTACTTTTGAATCAATTGTCCGGCCTAACAGTGTAATCTAAAACCTCCAATATTTCCTTTTTTAGGCCATCATCCTCAAAATGGGCAAGATTGTCACTGCATGCAACTGGGTTGTTTCCTGGGTTACCAAGGAAGAATTGAACGAGTACGTCCAAACAGGTGTCCTGGCCAAAAAAGACGTTATTCATTGGAGGGTCCCAGGCACAGAAACCCCTCATGAGCCCAAGGACAGTGAAATAGTTGTTTTCATTGATCATATGCTCTGGGGTTTCACCCCCGGCTCAAAATTCTTCCACGATGTGCTGCATTTTTTCAAGCTCCATCCACAAGACATCAAAACAAATTCTGTTTCCAACATCTGCAACTTTCAATTATTCTGCGAGGTGTACCTTCAACAAGAGCCCACTGTCGAACTGTTTAGGGAATTTTACTATTTAAACTAGCAGAACGTGTTCACCGACGGGCCCAGCCTAGAGCTAGGCGGCATCTATATACAACGGCGGAAAGAAGCCACTTTTCTAGCTACCACTCTACCCAGTCATCCCAAAGACTGGAACCAAACCTGGTTTTACTGCAAAGACACCTCTCCAGAAGGGGAAAATCCTCTGCCGGGTTATCGCGCTAGCCGGCTTAGCAACAAGCACCCTCTGCCAGACCGTATCAGCACAAAGGAACGGGCCAAATATGCGCCCATTTTTTCAAAAATCAGAGCCTTCATGGCTAACAGTTTAACCGGCATCGAACTTGTCCGGTGCTGGGTTTCATGGAGGATATTGCCTCTAAGCCGCCGCCCCAGTTTAATGTGTGAGTACACTGGTGACTTGAAAGATCCACTTCGCCACTTCCAGACAGAGATGACCGAAGAGGATATCAACAACATGACTAAAACTCTGCTGAGCGAAAGTCTGGAAGATTGCAGCAAAGTTGGATTGAACCCTTTCTACACTCTCAATCAACCACCAGCTGTAAGCCTTTAAGTTATTTCCAGTTTAAGCACCGTCTTTCATTTAGACTGTTTTCTCATAACCCATTTTACTTGAGCAGGCTGATTCCTCTTTCTGGAAGAAGAAATTAGATAAGCCGGTCAAGAAGACCCAGACAAAGAGCAAAGCTATTCAAAAATCCTGCCAAAAAGAAAACCAATCCCGCCGGGTTATACAACTTGGATGATAATGATGATGATGAGTCGGAGGTAGCACTTGACTCCCTTGGCTCATTTTTTGTACACCTTATTGACAATGATTGCTATTAGGATGATGCGGAAGGAAGCCAAGCCAATGCTGAAGAGGTAACTATCCTTTCCTCCGACTCTGAACCTTTGCCAAGATAGAAAGTTCGTCAAGCAAGCCGGAAAGTAAGGTTTTCCCATCCTTTAGCTTATTTGGATCCCAACTTTCTTTTGAAGAAGCAGCAACATGAAGCTTGCCACACGACCCGGAACAGTGGCGGCGGAATACTTTCCTCCGGCTTACCAAACACGCCAGCACCTCGCAAGCGTCGACCAAAGTTTTCAAATATTTTTGACTTAGCTTATCCCAAGGTGGGTATTTTTTGACAACCTCTTAACCCGTCTGATTCAAATTATGAGGGGTCATCTCATTCCTCTTCCGGCGACTCAACTGGGACACAAATCCTGGATTTCAAGACCGTGCCTGGGTAAGACTGTTAAGACTTATCCATTTTGAATCATACATTTACTTGTAATATTAACTATGTCTTGTACTTCCTTCTCAACGCTATGGCAAAGCCCAACAAGAAGCAGAAAATTGATAAACCGGCTGAAGAGCCCAAAACTGTTGAACCGAAACATGCCACAGCTGAGACTTTGCATCAAGTGTCAGAAGCTGTTATGGATGACCCCCCTCCAGAGGAACACCCCGTTATCCAAGATGCCATGGACATTGATCCAGAAGATGATAAACCGCCCAGTCCTGCTCAACCGGCTCAGAAAACTGATGATATAATGATTACCGGGACGGCTTATCAGGCCCTAGGCAACCCCATTGCCCTATCGAAACACATCGCCAAGGAGGAGCTCTCTACTCTTGACAAGGGAAAATAGAAAGTTGATTTGGAGGGCTATTATCAATTTAGTGCTCAAGAGATTCATTCTGGTTACTTGAACCACCTTCACACTAGCCGTGACTTTGAAGCCGGCTTGGTCAACTTAATGAAAGAGCGCTTTGAGGTAATCTAGCACAATCCTTCTCATAAATATACCTCTATCAGCCGCCAAGTCTGTAGAATTATGATAGAGTTGAATATACTATAGACTTTTAAATAGACATAAATAATTGAAGATCAAAACTAGCAGCCCCCAAGGGCCGGCTTAAACTATCAAGTTAAGCTGGGACTTCAATTAATAGTGATCAACTTTGCACCTGTAGCCCCCAAGGGCCGATTTAATCAGTATGAATAAGGCGAGACTTATCACCATAGCTGTAAATAAAATCCAAGCATGTAGCTTTATAAACCGGATCACATCATTTTTCCCGGGTCATCATAGAAACTTTTCTTGAAAAAAGAGCAATAGGCATTAGCCCCCAAGTGCCAAGGAAAATACTTGTATTATGCTTGGGACTTCAAAAATAATCATGATCATAATACCTTCCATGTTGTTCATGTCACTGGCTGAACTAAATGAGAAGGAATCCCAAGTCAAAGATCCGAGGGCCAATATTCAAACTCAGCAATCTGAGACATCAAAAGCCAAATCAGAGCTGAAGACTGCTTTAGAAAACATTGAATAGTTGAAACGGAGCTTTAGTACTGATATAACCGGCTGGGAGACCGAGAAAGCAACTTTGCTAAAAAGAGCGAAGGATGTCGAAGCAGCCCTTAAACTGGTAACTGACGAGTTGCCCGGTTCAAAGCATCAAATCAACAGTATGACATCGGCCATCTTCGGTAAGTAACAAAAAAATACTTTCCTTTGCACCAACAGCATATCATAATTACCTGCTGGTTTATCAATAATTTTACTGATGTAGGCTCCCTAAGCAACAAGTTGGGTTCAGATATGCGCATGAAACTCAAAGCTATCTATACTTTGGTAGAGCAGCTATACACTGGCGCTCAGCGAACAATTGCTGCTGCTATTCATAAGAAACATCCGCCCACCCTCATCAAGGAAACACTGGAGAAGCTAACAGTGCTGCCCCAAAGGATTGAAGAATTAAAGCGATCAGCCGCCAGAGCCGGTGCCATGACTGCCCTAAGCCGGGCAAAGGCATGGCAAGCCGATCTTGATCCAGAAGATTTAGCCAATGGTTGCCCCAGTGTGAAAGAAGACGGGTCTCCCTTCGGCGCTGATGATTTTGCACAAATAGCAAGGGAGATGCGTCCAATAGCAAGCAAGCTGGCCGAAGAAACAGATCTATCCCAATACTAGCACTACAAAAAAAAAGACACATCCGTGACATTTTGGGCCGAACGAATTTTTTTCTGTCATACATATGACACTTCTATGACGATAATTGAGATAAAACCCGGTATCATCATAGATGTGGTGGGCTCCTACTTCTATGACAAAAAATCATGACAGAAAATGGGCTTTTCGTCCTGGGCGGGCCGGAGACGTAGCTGCATGACATTTTTTGGGCCATCCATGACGGAAATACTGTGGTAGAAGCGAGGGGGAGGAAAATTTCGGGGAGTTCCCGGTTACGGTGGGAGGTCGGGGGCCGAGCGATGCGCGTTTCTCTTGTACACGTACGCGCGTGTGTGCGAGGCGTTGGCTCTAACTGAACCCGAGCAGGCGTTGGGCTCTAACTGAACCTGAGTGATTGCACTACAGGCTACGCGTTACTGAACCCGAGCGATCGATCGATGGCTGTTAACTGAACCCGATCGAGCGATTCCTTTGCTACTGCTGCTAACTGAAGCCGATCGATGCTGCCTCTAGGATGAACAGTGAGCGTTGCGGGGGGGGGGGGGGGTGGATAAAAAGGGAGGGGGGGGGTTGCCTCTGGGTGGGGGGGGGGGGGGGGGGGGGGGGGGGGGGGGGGGGTTGGATAAACAGTGAGCGGTGGTGTTGCCTCTGGATGAACAGGACCCCATGGTGTGGTGGAGGGCTGGATGAACAGTAGACGGTGGAGGGGTGCCCGTGGAGGGGTGGTTGAATAGGACCCCGTGGTGTGGAGGGCTGGATGAACAGTAGACGGTGGAGGGGTGCCCGTGGAGGGGTGGTTGAACAGTAGCCGGTGGAGTAGCGCGCGGTAGAGGCTGGATGAACAGGAGCCCGTGGAGGCTGGAGGAGCTCGACGGTGGAGATGAACAGTATCCTGTGGAGTCCCGTTTTGCGGTACGCCACACCCCTCCCGATGAACAGGACCCCCGTTTCGACCGTAGGAGGTCCGTTTCACCCGTTTTGCGGTACGCCACACCCCCCCGATCAACAGGACCCCCGTTTCGAGCGTAGGAGGTCCATTTCCTCCGTATTATGGTACGCCACACCCCTCCCGATCAACAGGACTCCTGTTTCGACTGTAGGAGGTCCATTTCCCCCATTCTACGATACACCAGGCCTCGTTTCCATCGCCTGTTCCGCCCAAGCCCTCCCGATGAACACGACCACGCATTCCGTTCCGACCCAGCTGGTTGGCTCCCATGCGTTCCGTTGCCTCCCGATGAACACGACGCATTCCATTGCCTCCCCATGAACACGACGCGTTCCGTTGCCTCCCCATGAACACGACGCATTCCGTTGCCTCCCCATGAACACGACGACGATGCTGTTTCTCCGTTCCGACCCAGCCATGTACACGAACCCTGGCCGTACGTATGCGCGAGTAGGCGTTCGAGACCCCGCCCGTATGTACACATATGTGGCCGTATTTTCTTTCTTGCACCCTGGCCGTTGTACGTACGTGTACATGCTACGTGCGCACCTCTACTACGACATGTGCGCGCCTCTACATCGACCAGTATGTACGTACACGTTCGTGACCTGAATGACAACGTTACGTATGCTTCGACCAGGTGGGTCCCGACTGTCATGCACTTCCTTGCGTGCAAAGATGTAGCTGGTTGGTCCCAGTAGCCAGGGGGCGAATCATTTTGCTTTTTTGCCCGGACGCACTTCCTTGCGTGCGAAGGTGTAACTGGTGGGTCCCAGCTGTCAGGGGGGAAACGTTTTTTTTCGCGAAATACGGTGGCCCGTTCGGTGGGTCCCCGCTGTCAGGTGGAGGAATAATTATTTTGCACGTAATAAGGAGGCACTTCCTTGCTGCGGCCGTGGACCCAGCTGTCAGCCTCTCCACGTACAGTCCACGTCCGATGGAAGCCGTTCCTTGACCACGTTGACCACGCCGCGTAGAGAGCACCAGGGCGGTGGATGACGGTGAGGCCTAGGAAGGAGACGAAGCGGAGCCGGGGAAGACGCGACAGTGGATGCCCACGCGTAGAGGAGTACGAGGGTTCACTGGTTCACTGCAGTGTGAGGCTACCATCGCCGCAGAGTAACAGGGGGTGTGGGTGAGTAGAGGGATGGCCTGGTGTGACGCCCTGAGACCGATGCGCCAGGTGTCTTCCAGTTATTCGCCGATGTTGCCATGTCTTTTGCTTGCGTGTTGCATCTTATCATGTCATCATGTGCATTGCATCATCATGTTTTCAAAACTTGCATCTCTCTCGGACTCCCCGTTCCTTCCGTTGTCCGTTCTGAGTCTAGACACACTTGTACGCGCCCGCGGCACGTCCGAAATATTATTTTATAAGTGGCCGGAAAATTTTCTCAGAATGGGATGAAAGTTGCTGTGCGGTGTTATTTTGTTGTCAGTAGGCCGCCTGCCAAGTTTCATCGCGTTCGGAGTCCGTTTGACGCCCCAACGGATAACTATAGCGGCAGTATAGCTGGTCTAACGTCAAATGTTTTCGGTCTCCAAAAACTGTTGCCGGGTCTCTCTCTCTCTCTATCTCTCTCTCTCTCTCTCTCTCTCTCTCTCTCTCTCTCTCTCTCTCTCTCTCTCTTCTCTCCCGCAGCCCTCGGCCTTCTACACAGTCACAACCATCCCACCTAGGCCTACCTATCCCCCCTTTCGACCGGATCCATCGGTCGCGATCAGAGGCTCCGAAACCCATCCTAACCCCCCTTGCCTCTGTGGCCTTTTGTCAGAACACCTCTCTGCACAGTTCTCAGACCCCCCTCGCGCGTCCAACAACATCCCCGACCCAGACCGGACACTTGTGACCGTTGAGTCCGGGTCGTCACCCAACATCCCTAATTCATCTTCGTTTATTTGTTGGACTCGCCCACCATAATTATCTCGAGCGTCCGATCTAAATCAGAGGGTCATTCTAGCCCCTTCCTAAATTTCTTTTGCTATATAAGAGACCAACCCTAAAAATTAGGGAGATGTCCCATCCTCCCAGCCGCCGCCACCCACATACCTTTCTTCCTCGGGATCCCCTCTTTCCCCCCGATCCAATCCCACCAGCCGGACTCCACCCAAGGTCTTCCCTCGATCCAACACCCCTCTGCCTTCCTGCCCGTTCTGGGTCGAGGCCTGAGCGAGAAGAGCTCGCTCCCGAACCAGCGCACTCCTCGGCTCCTCTCCGAGCTCCTGACTCCGTCGCCTCCATCTTCTTCGGAGAACCAGCAGGACCTTGCGCCCTGCTCCTTCCGCCAAAGCCTCCCGCAAGCCCTCCTCCTTCCTCGGTCCCGAGCAGGAGAGCAGCCCGCCGGCCAGCCAGGTCACTGGAACTCCCTCCACCGTCAAGCACCGCAAGCAGATGAGCCCCGCGCTCTCCCCATCTCTCGTTCCTTCGCATGCCTTCTTCTCCTTTCTTTCTCACGATCTCCCTCTCCCTCTCTCTGTCTCCTTCACAGGAGGCCGACACCGACACCATGTTCACCCCCGCCCCATGCTACGTCTCTACACCCCTGGAATGGAACGAAATCGACAAGGACCGGTGCCTCCCACTCAGACCCGTACCTCCCCCATGGCTGTGAGCCCGCGCCGGCCATCTTCCTCGCTGGCGACGACGAGCAAGGCAGCAATGGCCCCTCTTTTGTTCGTACTGGCCACAACAACGGGGCGTTGACCGCGCCTTCCTCACCCTCCGGAGTCGCCCCGGTCGCCGCCTCGCCAAGCTCCGTCGCCGCCGGTGACCTTCGCGTCGAGGAGCCGGAGTTCACGCCCCCCTGCCCCGCATCGCGCCTCTGTCATCCTCTGCTTCGCTGGTGGTCGAGAAAGATGACCGCTCGCGTTAACCGCGCCCCCTCCCTCATTCGATCCAACCAGTGCCAAGGCCGACCCAACACCAAGACGCCAGGGCCCAGCTCCCTGGACCGATGTGAGAAGACCCCTCCAGCCTTCTGTGCACTGTTGGGCTTGTCCCAGATTCGGCCTGCTTCTGTTTTTTTCTTTTAGCGAATTTCCTAATTAACCAGTGCATTGCATATTTACAGCTAGGTCCCTCATGTTCATGCATATAATAACTCTCCAACCGTGCATCTTTTCTAAAAACTTTATATATGAAAAATGCTTAGGATAATGTGTAGATTAATAATATGCCACTTTCAAGCATGTTTGACATGTTTAAAATGATGTTTGCTTTAATTTGCTTAAATAACATGCTAAAATGATTTAATTCATAACTAATGAACCGTAGCTCAGATTTAATTAATCTTTATATGTAAATGGGGTAGAATTTTTCCTAGTTTAGCATGGTGACATTGCTTTGCATGTTTAACAACTATAAAATATGGTTTAGGGCAGAACAGTACCAAAACCTAAAATATGCACATGAGGAGTTTCCTGACTTGTTGTTTGTTATTTCGGCCTCATTTAAACTTGCCTAGTTAGGTAGTTTTATTATGCTTCACCCTCTTGCCATGTTAATCAACATTTAATCTTGTAGGGTACATAAACGAGAGAGAACTAAATAAGTCATGTGGTGTTTTCTTCAATATGCAGCTCATTGCATATTGAGCTCCACTTAATTTGTAGGATTGCTTGTGCACTTTGCCATGCCATGCCATGCTTCATTAAACCAGACATGCATCATACTTGGTTGTGCATCATGCCATGCTTATGTGATGGTTGTTTACTACGTTGTTTGCTTCTTTCCGGTGCTGCTTCTTCGGGTTAGTTCCAATAACGTCACGTTTGTGAGGATCCATTTGGCTACGTCCGTTTGCCTTCTTCAAGGACTCGTTCTTCTTCCTTGCGGGATCTCAGGCAAGATGACCATACCCTCGAAATCACTTCTATCTTTGCTTGCTAGTTGCTCGCTCTTTTGCTATGCCGCGATACCTACCCCTTGCTATATCATGCCTCTCATATTGCCTTGTCAAACCTCTAACCCACCTTGTCCTAGCAAACCGTTGTTTGGCTATGTTACCGCTTTGCTCAGCCCCTCTTATAGCGTTGTTAGTTGCAGGTGAAGATGGAGTTTGTTCCATGTTGGAACATGGATATGTTGGGATATCACAATATCTCTTATTTATATTAATGCATCTATATACTTGGTAAAGGGTGGAAGGCTCGGCCTTATTCCTGGTGTTTTGTTCCACTCTTGCCGCCCTAGTTTCCGTCATACCAGTGTTATGTTCCTTGATTTTGCGTTCCTTACACGGTTGGGTGTTATGGGGACCCCTTAACAGCTCGCTTTGAATAAAACTCCTCCAGCAAGGCCCAACCTTGGTTTTACCATTTGCCTCACCACCACCTACTTTTCCCTTGGGAGTCGCGCTCCCGAGGGTCATCTTTATTTTAGCCCCCTCGGGCCTGTGCTTGTCTAAGTGTTGGTCCGAACCGAGCTGCCTGCGGGGCCACCTCGGGGAAACTTGAGGTTTGGTTTTACTCATAGCTAGTCTCATCCGGTGTTGCCCTGAGAACGAGATACATGCGACTCCTATCGGGATTGTCGACACATCGGGTGGCTTTGCTGGTCTTGTTTTACCATTGTCGAAATGTCTTGTAACCGGTATTCCGAGTCTGATCGGGTCATCCTGGGAGAAGGAATATCCTTCGTTGACCGTGAGAGTTTGTGATGGGCTAAGTTGGGACACCCCTTCAAGGTTTTAAACTTTCGAAAGCCGTGCCCGCGGTTATGGGCAGATGGGAATTTGTTAATATCCGGTTGTAGAGAACTTGACACTTAACTTAAATTAAAATGCATCAACCGCGTCTGTAGCCGTGATGGTCTTTTCTCGGCGGAGTCCGGGAAGTGGACACGGTTCTTGTGTTATGCTTGAACATAAGTAGCTTCAGGATCACTTCTTGATCACTTCTAGTTCACGGCCGTTGCTTTGCTTCTCTTCTCGCTCTGATTTGCGTAAGTTAGCCACCATATATGCTAGTGCTTGCTGCAGCTCCACCTCACTACCTTTTCCTACCCATAAGCTTAAATACTCTTGATCTCGCGGGTGTGAGATTGCTGAGTCCTCGTGGCTCACAGTTACTTCCAAACAGTTGCAGGTGCCGATGATACCAGTGCAGATGACGCAACTGAGCACAGATGGGAGCTTGATGAAGATCTTGTTCGTTGTGTCGTTTCGTTCTTAGTTGATTAGTAGTGGAGCCCAGTCGGGGCGATCGGGGATCTAAGCATTAGGGGTTGTCTTTATTTTGGTTCCGTAGTCAGACCTTGATTGTATCTGGATGATGTAATGCTATATTCATGTATTGTGTGAAGTGGCGATTGTAAGCCAACTCTTTATTCCTTCTTATTCAGTACATGATATGTGTAAAGATTACCCCTCTTGCGACATGCCTACTATGCGGTTATGCCTCTAAGTCGTGCTCCAACACGTGGGAGATATAGCCGCATCGTGGGTGTTACAAGTTGGTAATCAGAGCCTTCCCCGACTTAGGAGCACCCTGCTTGATCGAATCGCTGGCGTTGTTGAGTCTAGAAAAAATGTTTTGAGTCTTATAGGATTATATATATCGGAGAGTAGGATTCTTTTTACTCCTCAGTCCCTTCGTCGCTCTGCTGAGGCCTCATGACGTAGAGTTTTGACTCTTCTCTCCTCAAATTTCACAAATTTTTTTAGGATCATGCGGGTATCTTGGAATCGTTCCGATGATTTTGTGAAGAGAACATTGTTCTTGGTGCCTCCTGACATTTAGGGGTTGTGGCAGTGTCCCGGGGAGTTGAGATCTGAGGTGTTGTCATCACAATTTTATCGTTGCAGTTCTGGAATACCTGAGTTCGCCGACATCGAAAATCTCTTTTATGCAGTTGTTGGTGAGATAACCTCGACGCCACCCAGTACTGGGGCAGGAGTTCGAGAGTACTGCCATAACTCATATAACAGATGCTTTTCGAAGGTTGAGGTAAATGATTTCCGAAGGTTTCTTAGTTATGTGTTGAAGGATGGATATAGCTGGATGTAGGATTTTCTAGTTTTGGGTGAGATATTATGCTTTCCCTGTATCCCCAACACCTGATTGCATAACCAGAAAGTTTCGGGATTTATAAGTGGGAATTCAAGTAGCTCCTAGGATATCTTTCCAACAGATGCATGATATGAGATTGGGGTTCGACGTCTAGTGGTCCGCCCATCCATGGTTGGTTTTACAGTGGTCTCGTTGTGTCTTAAAGAGTCCTTGGCTATGCTGACTCGGGGATGCTTCATATGTCATGTGCATTGCCTTGTACATGATGGTGCTGTACGATCGAGCCCGTGTGGGCCCCACCACGAAAACTTCGGACGAAATCTCTATCATATGTTTGTTCCGGCTTATTCTACAAGCCAATCCTTTGTTTTGTTTTTGTTGTGGTATTCGAGTTGCTTCGAAGTCAAGTGTTGATTCCATACCTTTCCTAAACACTGTTCTCATATTCCTATGTGAATACCAATCCTTCTTATTTATCAAGATTGTCATCCCAATTCTATTTCCAACCGGTGCGCTTCTCTTCGAGATGATCCCATCATTCTCCCCATCCGCAAGATCAATTCTAATTCTTCTCAACGGTGTTTGTTTCATCCGTCCCCAAGTTGCCTTTGTTTTCCCGCCCTCCCACCCTTTTCCTTCAAGGAATCAGATTTGTAAATCAACTATCCATTTAATTCATGTGAAGTCTCTTCATCCTTTTCTTTCAAGTTTCGATCCCGTGATTTATCGTGGAGATTCTAACGGGGCTTCAAGTTCATCATTCTTTGTTCTCTTTCTTCTCCGGTGGATTCAATTCAGGCCTTATCGATCATATCCTTTCCTTGTTTCAAATGCTTTTTCATGTTGGTGCACCTCTTAATCATTAACTTCTCGGTATTCATTTGTTCCAGAGTGCTGAAGATATCTCAGAAGATTCGTGTATCCACTCTGCATTCGTTCAACCTATTTCGAGGTTGTTATCTCATTCAAGCCATTTAATTCAACCGGTGCAATCTCTCTTTTAAATTGTTCAAAGGTGTATCTTTTGAGTGGGCCCTAACCCACAGGTCTTTTCCCAGGATCTTACCGACTTTTCTAATTTTCCCGGAGCTATTCTCAAATTCATTTCTAAGTTTGACGTAAGAATGAATTGTCATCAGTCAAATATCTTTCTCCAAGATCTTTCAAATTTTTTTCATCGTTGGCTCAACCTTTCTATTCTTCATTCTGGAGTGCCTCTATAATTCATGGTGGTGTTTCTCGTCGTCATTCTCGGATTTTGAAGATCGAAGAAGAGTTGTTCCTCCAAATCTTGCTCCATTCTCTTCAAGATTCGTGGTTCTAGCTTGATGCCATCCTCTCATAATTATTTTCGATCATGAGAATTATTTACACCCATCCGACGCATTTTAGGAGTTGCGTTCTTTTCTCAATCATCTGGAGCACATCATCTAAGAATTATTCATTCTCAGCTTGCAGCTCTCATTCTCCAAATCTTACCGGTGCATCATTCAAATATTCTATAACCAGCTCGTGATCTCTTTGTTTTCTTGTATCTAAATTCCCTCGAGTATCTTCTTTCGTTTTCTAATTCTTCCTGGTGTTTCTTTATCTTTTCTTCTTTCTTTCCAATTCTTACGATGGTTTGTTCAAGAGTTCTCTTCCTTGGTTATTTATCAATTCATTCGTTCTTTCCAATCCTACCGGTGGTTCATTGAAGATTTTCTCAAGTTTGCGCTATATCTATCTTAATTCTTTCTACGAGAATAAGTAGTATGCCAAATCCATTGCTTGTCATCAATTTAATTTGGTGAAGGATACGCATAACGTAATTCTTATTATTGTTTCATCCAAGTGATCTAGTTTCTTCGTTCCAGAGTTGTTCATCAAGTCACATTTCTCGGTTCAAGATGCTTCATCTTTTCTTTTCCGGAGTTTCAAGTTTTCCGAGTTTCAAGTTTTCCGCTTTAGCTTGTCGCGAAGCTCCATCTAAATCATCGCAAGGCTTCACCTTATGTTCTCAACTTCTATTTCTTTTTATCATCCTTTTATTACCAGAGTTCTTCACAAAGGCTCAACATGATGGTTTGCAAGGATACTTTTTATTCTTTAATTGTTCTTCAAGATTTCTCTTGGAGCTAAGATCCACCAAGCTATACTCTAATATAAACATGGTGCTCTACACATGTTTTGTCTTGAGGAGTTTAAGCATTCTTCATCTTGCATTTCTAAGTGCAGTTCTTCATATCTCATCTTTTGAGGTGGTGTTATGTCATTGGTGATAATTTTCCTTCGTGTTCATGATTGACAAGTTGGCCGGAATGACATATTTTAAACCCATCATTTTCAATTCGTTCATGAGATCCTTTGAAACCCATCAATTTCTTCATTGGAGTTATCTTGGGTTATATTTCACCTAAAGCTTTCCCTAAGGATTGTGGTATTTATGGTGCTTATAAACGACCCTAGTTCTTCATTTATCCTCCCGGTGAAATAAGTTTCTCGTGTCTTTGTTCATATCAATCGAATCTATTGTTTCCGTTAGTGGCATAATTTCACCTCATAGTTTTGAGATGTCCTCCATAAGCCCACTACAACCTTATTCTTTTTGTTGTTGGTTTCCAACAACTCCGTTCGACCCTTCTCCTAAAGATGCTTTTCAAGCTCATTTGAGGTAGAAGATGTTGTTTCTCCTCCGTTCTTTTGATACCATTCTTACTTTTGTTCCGGAGGCATTGTGATGTTGCTCTCTTCACCCATCATCCCATTTTTTGTGAAGATCATGTTCTTTCTTTTGCTAATCCATTCAACCAGAGTGTCGTGTCCTTCATTCAAGTTCTCTCATCTTATCAAGTTTTGCCTCCATTCTCAACCGGAGTGCGCCTGAAATCTTTCTTACCCCTTATGCCATTCTGTCAATACTTCCGGAGGCAGTGTGTTGTTGATTTCATCAAGTATCTTCTCATCTTATCAAGTTCTTATTCAATTCCTTTTTTTAGTCGGAGTGATGTCCAAATTATATAATTCTTAATCCTTCTCTATCTTGTTTTAACTGGAGTGGTTTCAATATATATCTTGCCTTTCAACCTCAAGGTTTTTCGCAATATTCTTTGTTCCTCTTTTCTAACGGAGTGTTTTCGACTTTGTTCACCTCCGTTGTATTCTTTCTCGAATTTTTTCAACCTCGCAAGGTTCTTTGGTTTCACTCATTTTTCCAAGAAGCAACTTAGTTTTATCTCTTCTCTTCCTTTTCCGTTTCTCTCCGATGCCATCCTAGATCTCGGGACGAGATCCTCTCGTAGTGGTGGAGTGTTGTGACGCCCCGAGACCGATGCGCAAGGTGTCTTCCAGTTATTTGCCGACGTTGACATGTCTTTTGCTTGCGTGTTGCATCTTATCATGTCATCATGTGCATTGCATCATCATGTTTTCAAAACTTGTATCTGTCCCGGTCTCCCCATTCCTTCCGTTGTCCGTTCTGAGTCTAGACACACTTGCACGCACCCGCGGCACGTCCGAAATATTATTTTATAAGTGGCTGGAAAATGTTCTCGGAATGCGATGAAAGTTGGCGTGCGGTGTTGTTTTTTTGTCAGTAGGCCGCTTGCCAAGTTTCATTGCGTTCGGAGTCTGTTTGACGCCCCAACGGATAACTATAGCGGCAATATAGCCGGTCTAACGTCGGACGTTTTCGGTCTCCGAAAACTGTTGCCGGGTCTCTCTCTCTCTCTCTCTCTCTCTCTTCTCTTCTCTCCTGCAGCCTTCGGCCTTCTACACACTCACAACCATCCCACCTAGGCCTACCTATCCACCCCTCTCGATCGTATCCATCGGTCGCGATCAGAGGCTCCGAAACCCATCCTAACCCCCTTGCATCCGTGGCCTTTTGTCGGAACCCCTCTCCGCACAGTTCTCAGACCCCCCTCGCGCGTCCAAAAACTTCCCCGAACCCGACCGGACACTCGTGACCGTTGAGTCCAGGTCGTCACCCAACATCCCTAATTCGTCTTTGTTTATTTGTTGGACTCGCCCACCCTAATTATCTCGAGCATCTGATCTAAATCAAAGGGTCATTCTAGCCCCTTCCTAAATTTCTTTTGCTATATAAGGGACCAACCCTAAAAATTAGGGAGATTTCCCATCCTCCCAGCCGCCGCCACCCACCTACATTTCTTCCTCGGGATCCCTTCTTCCCCCCGATCCAATCTCACCAGCCGGACTCCACCCAAGGTCTCCCCTCGATCCAACCCCCTCTGCCTTCCTGCCCATTCTGGATCGAAGCCCGAGCGAGAAGAGCTCTCTCCCGAACCAACACACTCCTCGGCTCCTCTCCGAGCACCTGACTCTGTCGCCTCCATCTTCTTCGGAGGACCAGTAGGACCTTGCGCCCAGCTCCTTCCGCCAAAGCCTCCCGCAAGCCCTCCTCCTTCCTCGGTCCTGAGCAGGAGAGCAGCCCACCGGCCAGCCAGGTCACCGGAACTCCCTCCACCGTCGAGCACCGCAAGAAGACGAGCCCCGCGCCCTCCCCATCCCTCCTACCTTCGCATGCCTTCTTCTCCTTTCTTTCTCACGATCTCTCTCTCCCTCTCTCTGTCTCCTTCACAGGAGGCCGACTGAGGGAGTCCTGGATTAGGGGGTGTTCGGGCAGCCGGACTATACCTTCAGCCAGACTCTTGGACTATGAAGATACAAGATTGAAGACTTCGTCCCGTGTCCGGATGGGACTTTCCTTGGCGTGGAAGGCAAGCTTGGCGATGCGGATATTCGAGATCTCCTACCATTGTAACCGACTCTATGTAACCCTAACCCTATCCGGTGTCTATATAAACCGGAGGGTTGTAGTCCGTAGGCAATCAATCCCATATACAACAATCATACCATAGGCTAGCTTCTAGGGTTTAGCCTCCTTGATCTCGTTGTAGATCTACTCTTGTACTACCCATATCATCAATATTAATCAAGCAGGACGTAGGGTTTTACCTCCATCAAGAGGGCCCGAACCTGGGTAAAACATCGTGTTCCCTGCCTCCTGTTACCATCCAGCCTAGATGCACAGTTCGGGACCCACTACCCGAGATCTGCCGATTTTGACACCGACATTGGTGCTTTCATTGAGAGTTCCTCTATGTCGTCGCCTTTAGGCCCGATGGCTCCTTTGATCAGCAACAACGATACGGTCCAGGGTGAGACTTTTCTCCCCGGACAAATCTTCGTCTTCGGCGGCTTCGCTCTGCGGGCCAATTCGCTCGGCCACCTGGAGCAGATCGAAAGCTACGCCCCTGGCCATCAAGTCAGGTTTGGAAGCTTAAACTACACGGCTGACATCCGCGGAGACTTGATCTTCGACGGGTTCGAGCCACGGCCAAGTGCTCCGCACTATCTCGGGGGGCATGATCTAGCTCTGCCTCCGGACAGTGTCCTGGAGGCCGCACACGCATCGGTTCCGACCCCTAACTCGGAGCCTATTACGCCAATCGAGGATGAGCGGTTGGACGTCACCTCAGGGGCTTCGATCTCAAAGGCGATCGAGCCGAACGCTAGCCCCGCACTCTGCATGATCCGTGACTCCGAGGATCCGGACTCCTTTCCGAACTCCGAACCCCCCGCGCCCCTGCCGATCGAATCCGATTGGGCGCCGATAATAGAGTTCACCGTCGCAGACATCTTTCAGCACTCGCCTTGTGGCGATATCCTGAACTCTCTCAAGTTTCTCTCCTTATCAGGAGAGCCCTGGCCGAACTATGGTCAGCGAGGATGGGATACGGACGATGAAGAAATTCAAAGCCCACCCACCACCCACTTGGTAGCCACTATCGACAATTTAAACGACGTGCTCAACTTTGACTCCGGAGACATCAACAGCATGGATGACGATGCAGGAGATACCGATGAACCAACGCCCATAGGGCATTGGACAGTCACCTTATCTCACGATGTGTACATGGTGGATACCCCTAAAGGAAGCGACGACGAGGAAAAAGGGGATGGGACGGGAGATCGACCCCCCGAAAAGCAATCAAAGCGTCGGCGTAAACGCCGACCCAAGCCCCGCCTCGACAAAAACCCAGCCATAGAGCAGGATGAGCTGGTAGACGACGAGCAGGCCTTAGAGCAACCATCCGAAGAGGGCAACACGGATAGAGAAACCGAACATCCCTCCTCCGGCGAAAACGGCATTCCGGACGACCTCACGCCGAATAAACCTATGGAGCAGAAGAATATCCACGAGAGGCTCGTTGCAACTGCACGCAGCCTAAAAAAGCAGAAGCGGAAGCTAAAAATAGCGGAAGATGCACTCCGGATTAGATGGAGCAAAGTAATCAATACCACATATAAGTACGGCGATAGTAGCCGCACTAAAAGCTATCCGAAAAGAAAGCTACTGCCTGAATTTGACGAAGAGGCCCTAGAGCCCTCGCATTCAAAAAATGAAAAAGCCACACGGTCGGATAGACGACCCCATAAAGCGGCAAGCGGCGCCGCACCTAAATCGGCATGCGACCCACTTAAGGATTCGCATCATGGCCCAGTCAGGTCCATTTATGGGCCAAGAAAGCAAGCTCTCGTAGCAACGCTATGAAGCCATTGTCAGAATCCGGCACACCCAAATACAAGGGCGCCGCACACCCCCTATGTTTCACCAATGAGGTCCTGGACTATGAATTCCCAGAGGGATTCAAACCCATAAACATAGAGGCATATGATGGAACAACAGACCCTGGAGGTTGGATCGAGGATTATATCCTCCACATACACATGGCTAGAGGAGATGATCTCCACGCCATAAAATATCTACCCCTTAAGCTTAAAGGGCCAGCCCGGCATTGGCTTAAAAGCCTTCCCGAAAACGCAATTGGAAGCTGGGAAGAGCTCGAGGATGCTTTCCGAGCAAACTTTCAAGGGACCTATGTCAGCCCTCCGGATGCAGACGATCTTAGTCACATAACTCAACAACCCGGAGAATCAGCTCGGCAGTTCTGGAATAGATTCCTCATTAAAAAGAATCGGATAGTCGACTGTCCAGGCACCGAAGCCTTAGCAGCTTTCAGGCATAACATCCGAGACGAATGGCTCGCCAGACACCTCGGCCAAGAAAAGCCAAGAACAATGGCCGCACTAACAAGCCTCATGACCCGCTTTTGTGCAGGGGAGGACAGCTGGTTGGCAAGGTGCAGCCCCAGCGACCCAAGTACATCCGAAACTAGAGATGGAAACGGAAAACCGTGACGCAACAAGGACCGTCGCTGGACTAAGGACAAAAGTCCGAAGAGCACGGCAGTCAATGCCGGATTCAGAGGCTCACGACAAAATCAGGAAAAATCGCCCCCCCAGGATAACAGGGACGATCCATCCAACCTAAATAAAATCCTGGACAGGATATGTCAGATACACAGTACTCCCGGGAAGCCTGCTAACCATACCCACAGAGACTGTTGGGTTTTCAAACAATCCGGCAGACTCAATGCCGAACACAAGGGGCTCGACACACCAAGCGAAGACGAGGACGAACCCCAAAAGCAGAGCACTAGAAAACAAGAACTTCCCACAAGAAGTAAAAACAGTGAACTCACTTCACATAACAAAACGTGCAGCGCCCGTAAAGGTACGCACCACACGGCCCATCCCCAAAGGGTCCTGCCACTGGTTGTCAAAACCGATCATCTTCGATCAGCTAGATTATTCTAGGAATATCAAGAATGTAGGCTGGACTGCCTTGATACTCGATCCAATAATTGGCGGACTCCAGTTTTCAAATGTCCTTATGGACGGCGGCAGTGGACTAAACCTGATATATCAGGATACAATCCAGCACATGGGGATAAACCCAGCAAGAATCCGCCACAGCAAAACCTCCTTTCAAGGGGTAATACCTGGTCTGGACACCCATTGTATGGGTTTTCTCCGGCTCAAAGTCATATTCGGCTCTGCCGATAACCTTTGCCGCGAAAAGCTGACCTTCCATATCGTCCCGTTCTCAAGTCGCTATCAAGCACTACTGGGACGCGAAGCTTTCGCTCGCTTTAACGCAATACCGCATTATGCATCTCTTACGCTTAAGATGCCCGGTCCACGAGGCATCATCTCTTTGAAGGGGAAGCACTAAAGTGCGCCTCCCCAAGCGGAGGACTGTGCGGCCGCTTTGACAGCCCCACAGCAAAATGGCCTCACCGGCCAAAAAACTTCGAAATAGGTCATTCAAGACCACGAACGCTGATAGACGAGTTCGATGCAAAATCATCATTGATGCAGGCCTAGAAGCCATATACCCCCGCACTAGGGGCTCCACGCATATACAATAAGAGACAATAAAGCTCAATCTTATATATCTTACTTTATACTTTGCTTATTTTAAACTTTTTTGGCACGACCCATTTTCAACTCAGTTCCTCTCTTTTACAGATGAACGTCGTGCGGCGCCCGTCCAGGATACGGCACAACGGAGACAAAGGCGCAGACGTGCAGTAGGGACCCGTCCTAAAGGATTCTTTTTAGACTAAGACCCTGCGTAAACCTTTTTTACTGTCTCTTGTTGCTACACATCCCCTGGTTTTTTCTTTCTGATATAACCAAGGAGGAGGCTGGCGTCTTGGCATGTGGCCACGTCAGAATTTTTGCATGTACCTGGACACTAGGGGCTTTTTTAATAAAGAGTGTTGTTTCGCCCGCACTCATAAAGACCGAACACCTTAGGGAGTGTTCGGCGTCGCGAGTTTTGGCATTATATGCATCAGCTTCGAATCATGTCTTTGGTCAAATGTTGGGTTGCCCGGCTCCTGAGTTCGGCTACCTTACGTTCCGCTCTATCAGCTAAGGTAGCACCAGGAGAACTACTGCGATTGTGCCCCGGTTCAGCCGGGCGAGCACCTCAGTAGAGAAAGCCGAAAACTGACTGTCATGATGTAGAGACTGGTCAGCCACTCGATGACCTATCGGAATCTATCAGATTCCTCCGCTTTAACGAAGGGCCGCTTCCCGGTCAGGCACATACGCGCCCCGAACTCGGATGAGCGCAGTTGCCACCAAGGGGCTACCTAAATAGTCTCACTGTCAAACTCCTATGGCTATGTGAAAGTGTTAAAGCATTATAGTCCGGTTGCCTGGCCCGCTGCGCTATCACCTCCTTTGTAGGACCAAGACGCTGGGTTAAGTGTGAAAATGCGTCTTCTGCGAGCACCCCCGCACTATGTGCATGGGGGCTGAAGCCAACGACTGCCATCTTTCAGATTCTATATATATATATATATATATATATCTTAAAACGGCCGCACAGGAGGTGTTCCCAATACTTGGAGGCACAAGTGTAAAAAAGGCCACTACAGTTTATCAAAACATTACTTTATAATTACATATGCTATCATAACATAGCATCTTTCGGGCACTGTGTCTCTATTACACGAGTGCCTTCAAGAACTTCCTGAAAATAGTGCTCGGAGGGTACTTGGCTTTTGTACGAATCTCGGGACGCAACAACGGTGGTCTCCATCTCTGCCCAGTATGTCTTAACACAGGCAAGAGCCATCCTAGCGCCCTCTATGAATGCTGACCTCTTCATTGCATTTATACGTGGCACCGCGTCAAGGAATTGTTGCACCAAGCTGAAATAACTCTTCGGCTCCGATCTCCCCGGCCATAGGTGACCCATGACGTACTTCATGGCGAGTCCATACAACCTATTCAGTTCGGCCTATTGAGCCAAACGATCATCCACTGCCAGTGGACGCTCTGGATTGTGAAACTGTGACCAGAAAAGCTTTTCCACTTCGCGATCTTTCTGATCTCGAAAGTGTTCGGTCGCATCAGCAGCACTCGCTGCCAAGTCCAGATAGGTATCCTCCACACTCCACATCCGGTCCAACGGAGCAAACTTCGGATCACAAAATTTCCTTTGCAGCATAAAGGGCTTTCCAGCCGCAATCTGTTCGGCCTGACGCAGCTCCTCCTTCACAGCTCTCATCGCAGAGCGCGCGTCCTTGGCATGGGCAACGGCCTTCTCTAGGTCCGTCTGTTTCGCCTAGTCTTCTTTTTCAAGAAGTCTGCAATGGTCTGTAGCGCTTTTTAACTTTTCGGCCATCTCGGCCATCTCTTCCTTGCTTCGGCAATGAGCAGCCTGTTCGGCTCTCAGCTCTTCAAGGGCTTTCCTGGTGGCCGCATCACTTTCGCTGGCTTGTTCTTTAGCTCGGGCAAGTTCTGCCCTAAGACTCTACATGGCGGCCGCACCATCTGTGTCAAGCACACACATCGTAAGACACAGGCATAAAACTGTTCTTACCTAATGCCACCTGAGGAATTACTTACCTTGAGCCTCATCAAGCCGCTTATTGACAAGCGTGATGTCGGCATCTGCCACGTCTAGTTGCCGCTTTAGTTCGGCAAAATCGTCAGTTCGGCTCGATTTCGGACACCCTGCCGCCTACATTCAAATGCGACATCTTAGACCTGGGATTATGATCCTCCGCGTGCCGTCATTTCTTGATGACGCGCAGAGTCTCAGGGGCTACTATCTACACAGGGCGCATCTTACTCATGCGCAACTGACAAAAGTATACATTATCTAATGTACCTCGAAACCCGTCAGTAAACTTTTGACGACCTCATACAATCCGCTCTCTACGGATGAAATCCTTTCAATCACCGTGCCCATCAATGCGCGGTGCTCCTCTGAGATAGAAGCTCGCCCCAGCAGAATCTTTAGCTCCTCCGGCCGAGCACCAGACGGTGCTGGGCTCGTCCCATGACCTCTTTCGAAGGCCGGACGCGGAGAACCTCGCGGGGCCGCATAGCCACCTTCCGCCCTTGCCGGATTTGGAGAAACCCTCCAGGACGACACCTCAGGGTCGCCCACCTCGCTAGGCGGCACGGCAGGGGGAGGCGTCCCGCTCTCCATCATCTCCGGAAGGAGATCCCCCGAAGATGAGCTCTGCTGAGAAGGGCTGAGGTCCGAGCTACAAGATAAAGGTTTGGTTAATCTTCTCAGATATGAATCAAGGACTTCCCTCATCCCTCAAAAGGAAAATCTTTTCTCCACTTACGGCTCGCTGGAGGGCTGATCCCCTTGAGGGCGTAGTCCGGCCGAGGCACTCCCCGGCATCGGACCCTCTGACGAGGATTTTCTCCCCCGTTTCGAGGCCATGGTTTCCGGGTCGTCAGAGGCGGCTCTCTTCTTCCCCTTAGGAGAGGAATTGTCGGTTCCTCCCTTCGGAGCAGCCTCCTTCGAGGAGGCCATAGCTTCCTTGTCCTCCCCCTCCAAAGGCATTATCTCCAGCATCCTGACCAGCATGGGTTCCGGCCTGATTTCAGGAAGGGGAGCCGGACACCTGATCAGCTTTGCCTTCGCTATCCACTCCTGTTTAAAAGAACGGCTCTTTTAGGGGCAAGTTTATGACAATTATACGGATAGAAGGTCCGGGCACAAGGTTGCTTACTTGAGTATCCGGGCGATTGCAGCTTAGGCCTGCGTCCTCGGTTAAATCCGGACACATCTCTTGTGATCCGAAGAACAGTCTATACATCTCCGCGGGCGTTGCGCCCATAAAGTTCTTGAGAGCTCGCGGTCCCTCCGGATTAAACTCCCACAGGCGAAGGGGGCGACGTTTGCCAGGCAATATTCGGCGAATCAGCATGACCTGCGTCACCTTGACCAAGCTAAGGTCTCCTTCCAAGAGATCCTTAATTCGGCCCTGTAACAGGGGCACGTCTTTGGGAAAACCCCAATCTAACCCTCTGTTAACCCATGACGCTAGCCGTGGTGGGGGACCCGAGCGAAAGGCAGGAAGCGCCACCCACTTGGTGGTCCGGGAAGCGGTGATATAAAACCACTCTCGTTGCCACAAGCCTAGCTCCTCTTGAAAAGAGCCCTCAGGCCATGGAGCATCATCATTTTTGCTTATAACAGCGCCTCCGCACTCTGCGTGCCGTCCCTTGATCATCTTTGGCTCCACTTTGAAAGTCTTGAGCCATAATACGAAGTGAGGGGTAACACGGAGGAACGCTTCGCATACAACGATAAACGAGGAGATATGGAGGATGGACTCCGGAGCTAAGTCGTGGAATTCCAGCCCGTAATAAAACAGCAGTCCCCTCACAAAGGGGTCCATTAGGAAGCCTAACCCCCGAAGGAAGTGAGACACGAACACTACGCTCTCACCGGGCTGGGGACTGGGGATAGCCTGCCTTTGAGCAGGCAACCTGTGCGAAATTTCGGCGGTCAAGAACTTAGCCTCTCTCAACTTTAGCACGTCCTCCTCCGTGACGGAGGAGGGCATCCATCGGCCTTGAAGGTCGGAACCAGACATTGTCGAAGGTCTGAGGCGCCCATAATCTGGAGCCTAGGGTGTTGGAACTCGAGGCGACGGGTGAACTTGTTTTGGGATTGGAGAAAAGGAGTAAGGCCCTGGTCTCTTTATAAGAGGTTGAATACCAGGAGCCCTTCCCGTAACCGTTTGGGACTCGCCTTTAATCGATAAAACATGCTAACGGGCACGATTGGGTTACGCATGTCCGTATTGATGAGAATCCCGTAAAAGGGGGGCACACGATCTCTGCTTTGACAAGACGTGCCAAGGAAACCGCCTCGCAAAACACGCTGAGGTGGAAAAGTGAAAACGATTCGAGTGAAGGACTTGGCTGTAGTGTGATGACGCACTGCGGAATACGTCAGCAGATTTGATTTGTGTTAATATTATTCTCTCTATGGCAATATGTGGAAGCTTATTTTGCAGAGCCGGACACTACTTTTGGTGTTTACAATCTTCTATGAAGGACTTGGAGGAGGAAGCCGCCTTGCAATGCCGAAGACAATTTGCGCGCAGGACTCGTCGTCATTGAAGCCTGGTTCAGGGGCTACTGAGGGAGTCCTGTATTAGGGGGTGTTCGGGCAGCCAGACTATACCTTCAGTCGAACTCCTGGACTATGAAGATACAAGATTGAAGACTTCGTCCCGTGTCCAGATGGGACTTTCCTTGGCGTGGAAAGCAAGCTTGGCGATGCGGATATTCGAGATCTCCTACCATTGTAACTGACTCTATGTAACCCTAACCCTATCTGGTGTCTATATAAACCGGAGGGTTGTAGTCCGTAGGCAATCAATCCCATATACAACAATCATACCATAGGCTAGCTTCTAGGGTTTAGCCTTCTTGATCTCGTTGTAGATCTACTCTTGTACTACCCATATCATCAATATTAATCAAGCAGGACGTAGGGTTTTACCTCCATCAAGAGGACCTGAACCTGGGTAAAACATCGTGTTCCCTGCCTCCTGTTACCATCCGGCCTAGACGCACAGTTCGGGACCCACTACCCGAGATCCGCTAGTTTTGACGCCATGTTCTCCGCCGCCCCATGCTACATCGCTGCACCCCTGCAATGGGACGAAATCGACGAGGTCTGGTGCCTCCCACTCGGACCCGTACCTCCCCCATGGCCGGGAGCCCGTGCCGGCCATCTTCCTCGCTGGCAACAAAGAGCAAGGCAGCCATGGCCCTTGTTTCGTTCGTACTGGCCACAACAACGGGGCGTTGACCGCGCCTTCCTCACCCGCGAAAGTCGCCCCGGTCGTCGCCTCGCCAAGCTCCATCGCCGCCGGTGACCTTCGCGTCGAGGAGCCGGAGTTCACGCCCCTGCCCCGCATCGCGCCTCTGCCTACCTCTGCTTCGCTGGTGGTCGAGCGAGATGACCGCTCGCGTTGACCGTGCCCGTCCCTCGTTCGATCCAACCAGCGCCAAGGCCGTCCCAACACCAAGACGCCATGGCCCAGCTCCCTAAACCGATGTGAGCAGACTCCTCCAGCCTTTTGTGCGCTGTTGGGCTTGTCCCAGATTCGTCCTGCTTCTTTTTTTTTTCTGTTGACACACGAACACGTCCCGTGTACCCTCGACGCCGGGGGTGATTCACCGCAGCTCACGTCGAAGGAGACCCGACCGACAGCGCGATACGCAGGACAGTCGGCGGGCGCTTTTGCAGACCCAAAACCCCGCGCACCCGGGAGGGACCCCGTCAGGGATTGCGGTGGCTATGGGATGCCCTAGGTCGATTCGCTCACCCCTAGAGCCTCGTGGATCGCTGCCCTCCAACGCGAAGAACGAATGAAGAACGAGAAAGAAAGATACAAGGGTAAGGGATAAAAGTAGATGAACACAAAAGTGTAATTGATAGATTGGTTCGATTAGTGTTGTTCAATCGGCCGTCACCCCTTAGATATATAAGAGGCGGCTGGACTTCCCGTGCAAGGAAAAGGCTTGGATTCACATTCAAAACCCTAGTCAAATTCGGATTGGTTTTATCCGAACTTTCCGAAACTGTTCGGTTTAAACTGGCTGCACCTTGCGGGTCTTTTTTGTGGTGGTAAACAATCTCGGATGAAAACGAGCCCAAAAGAAATCTTGACTGTTTCGACGAGACGAACAACTTTCATGTTGAAGGTTTTTTGATCAGAGGTCATCTTGAGGGTTAAATCGGTCGCGCAAAACCGGCTATTCTCTCGCGCTACCCATCAGACATGTGTCTGGTGGGGCGCGCCACATCTCGCCTCGTGACAGGGCTGCACTCCGATTGCTCTAACATTTGCATACGAACTCGGATTTGGACAATTTTTATATCAAAATCGATCGTTTCGACGAGACGAAGACAACCCGTGTAGATCATTTTTCCATTTAAGGTCGTCTTAGGGGCATAATCGGCCAAACTGTACTCTGAATATAAGATCTTAGTATTTTGAGCATAGTTTCGGCCTTCGAGATGAAATCGGACGGTGATGACCCAAACTTTAATGATGTTCATATCAATAATACGGAACTCTTCCATGTAGATCACTTCTCCATTTGAGGCCATCTTCAACTTCTCGTCCGATTGACTATCACAGCCTCCAACCCGGCAAGTTTTCCATCCGAGTAAGCTTTCCACACCGGCAATGTTTCTACCCGGCAAGCTTTCACACCGGCAAGGTTTCACTCCGGCAAGGTTTGTACTCCGGCAAGGGTTCCTCCCATACAAGGTTTCTCCCCCGGCAAGATTTCACACCGGCAAGCTTCCACACCGGCGATCTTTCTGTGCCGGCAAGCTTTCCACGCCGGCAAGCCTTCACATCGGCAAGCTTTCACACCGGCAAGATTTTACCCCGGCAAGGCTTTCGTCCCGGTATGCTGCTTTATGATTGTGCCACTTTTGAGCGTCAACACATGCCCCCCTGTTTTTCGGTAAAGCTAGCGTGCCGAAAAATACTTGTACCAAGTTTGTTCTAAGGACGATGTCAACACTCCATCGGCCATTTATATGTTCTTAGAACGATAAGTATATATCAGCCATGTCTTGTGTGAACTTTCTGATGCAAACTTGGGTAAAACCTTCTCAGCTTCATTAACAATCCGGTGATAAAGTTCCATAGATATGTATCTCAATGTCATCCTCCGAACCATATTGTTCACCCTTTTTCTAGGATTTTGTAGACAATCAACAATAAACTTTCTCCAATCCTTATTTTCGCCTGCATAAAAATTTCATTAGTGGCCGAAGCTGTGGACTTCGGTTCGGCCTTACCTATGTTGACGAGACTAAGCATCGGCTATTGAGAGAAATGCAATACAACATGATGGACATGGTAGCCGGATGCTTGCTATGCCAACTCTCTCCAATTGTCATGTCTAAATATATGAACAATTTTAATGCAACCCAAGGTAAATTCTTCATCTAGACATACCCCAAGATAAACTATAAGCGATTCATCAAAACACATTGATAACCCTTGGATATTTGTTGCACTACTCATAACGAATCACCAAAAGCCTCAATATGTATAGCACCTATAGCAAGTAAAAGAGTCAATCCGAATAACAATGCATATTCGGCCTTGATTAATCGTGCATAAAAATATTCTAAGCGGCATGAGGCTTCAAAAAATAGTACCATAAAGAAATATATAAACAACACCAACACTTTGGCCATTGCTATGAATTGAACCATCAAAACATAATCTCCATAGTACTAGAGAGACACGGCTAATATTAATATTATGCATGACATTAATCCGATGTTCAGTAACAAAATCAACTATGATTTGGCCTCTTATAGATCTCAAAGATGCATAAGCCAAATCATATCCAAACAAAGTATAAGCCCACCAACCAATTCTGCAGCTATGAATTGGTCTATGCAGCATATATTCAATGACATCGGTCATGATGTCTCAACTCCATTCAATCATAATATAGGCATACATATAAATTTTCATGAGCACGTACCTTGTCTCGCTCTCCAATCAAACTAAGGACGATGTTAGAATACTACACCGGCCATGCATTGACATACTCTTAGGACGATAGATAAATATCGGCCATTACCATGTAAACTTCATTCAAAGCACATATAGCCGAAATAAACAAATGAAATGACAAATCAAGTATTTTGGCCCTTTGGATCAGCAACAAACTTGTAGCTAATCAAATGTATAGTGACTTGGTAATACCCTTTCATGATGTAAGAAATTATATTGCATCCATGTATTAAAATAAGCCCATTGAGGGTTACTAATCGTACCTGATGACGAATTCCATGGCATATGCGTTAATGGCATAGTTGAAGAATATGGATAATGTGTAGACCAAAGATGTTGAAACCTTCGGCTTGGTCCTTCATAGTTTTTACTCTTTTCCTTCTTCACTTTTGCCGCACTTCTTGTAATGGAGGCTTGCACATAATTCTTATTTTGAGCACTTCCTTTGGGAACCCACGCCATGTTCCTTTCTTCAAGTTCTTGTGCACTAAGTTTGTGTAATTCCCTCTTTTGCCAATACGATAAGCCGAGTGGGCATCTCGGCTGTGATTCTGTTTTGACCAATGGCAATTCCTTTTTGGCCTTGTGCACTCTCAACTTCTTTTCTTCAGATTTTGCACTTTGACTCTCAATAATTGGTTGCTTCGTCTCATTGCCTTTTGTAGCCAATGTCAACACATTAATTGGCTCTTTATTATTTGAGATCAAATCTGAAGTAGCACACTTATGACCATCTCTTTTCACGCGGTAGACTTGCTTGACCACCTCTTTTTTCATCCATGGTGTCCGGACCGATTCCTTATAATTGAAATGGTCTTTAACATGTGACTGTTCAAATGTTGATCTTCTCAGAGCTGCATAATATTGGTGAGATGGTCTAAAATAAGATGGATAATGTGCCCTTGTATCATACCTGTCCCATGATGAATATGGATCTACATGAGCATAGGGAGGCATCCATGACATTGGCATTGGCGGCCCAAAATAAGGATATGAATATGTTGCATTGAAACTCTCACTTTGCCAATACCAATCCTCATATTTGCGCCTTGGGGGTGATCTTGGTTTCTTTGCATGATTAGGCTGATAAGCATTCTTCTCTTCACTCTTCTTTTGATATTTCTCCAATAGTTCAGCGAAGGTGATTTTTGATCTTTTACACTTGCGCTTATTTCGGCCTTTGTTTTCTTTTGGTATGCTTTCATCGATCGTTGGACTTGCTTGCTGCCCCCCAGTCCTTGGCGTCTCCATTGTAGCTTCAATGGAATTCTTGCCCTCAAGATTATGTTCATTATGCTCTTTGACAACTTCTTTACTTGAAAGCTTGATCCCATCACCTGCAGTTTTTACCTTCTCTTCAAATGGATCGGCTTGAAGCAGCCGATGCAAAAACTTTCTACCATCGGGACCAATCGGAATAGACTGGTCATCTCTTGGTGTCTCAACAAATTTCAATCGTCCTTTATCATTGGCTGATTTAACTATTTGACGAAACATGTTACAATCCTCAAAATTATGCTTGGACGAATCATGCAACTTACAATACATTCGTCCCTGGACAGATGGCTCAACATGGTGATCAAGAGTTCTAATATAATTATTCCTCAACAACAAATCAAAGATTTGATCACACATGTTTGAATTAAAGGTAAAACTTTTATTTTCTAGCCGATCTTGCTGTGAGAACGGCTTCGGAATTAAGCAAACGAATGGTTCAGATTTTGCACCACACCATTCGGCTATGCATTGTGTTTTCCACTCTATTTCCGATGTCTTTGGGTAAGATATTATACTAGCATCGGTTTTCTCAATAGAATTTAACCTTGGCTTGAAATTTCTAAAACGAAAATAGTTAGAACATACATGTCTCAATTGAGACCAAGTGCAAGCCAAGTATGAAATAAGAAAAGCTACCCAAATAGATATGAACTTTAGATAAAGCAATGGGGAAAGGTTTGGCTGTAATAATAAGTCACTATCGGTCTTTATAAATGGCGCAATGGGTTGAACGATATGTTCCATAACAATTTTATTGCTAACAAGTAAATTACCCTTCTTCATTGGTCTTTCAAAATTACTTAAGAGGATTTTTCTGATGGATGCATCAACAATAAAGTTTAGACCAAATCTGAAAATAGGTAAATTATTTGCTAAACATACCTCTTCAAATATGTTGGGAGAGCATGATAGTGGTGTGGCTTGAACAATATCTTGCTTCATCTTTGGGTGGCTCCCCAACGCCTCTTCATCATCTTTTTCTTTATTCCATGAATCATTACCTTGAAGATCCTTATCAGCCGAACTTTGTTTGGCTACCTGCTCTTGTCCTTGAGGCTTGTCAATTTCTATGGCACGGAACTCATAGGGCAGGAAGTAGGTTCCATTAACTTCAGAAAAATCAAGCATGGTTGTTTTGCTATGCTTGCCATGCCCTTTCTCAATAATGCTTGCCTCTTTGGATTTGATGGATTCGGAATATATGCTACTTGATTTGGCTTTTTCAACCGAAGCACTTTCAAGTTCCAAATCATCCTTCTTTTCATTGATAATACCAATTGGCAAACCTTCTTTTATCTGAGCCAATTCTTTTTCTATTTGTTTCTGACGGCGAGCGGCAAAGTTGGCTTTAAGCTTTTTCTCAATTTCAGCCCACTCCAGATACGATTGCCCCCCAATGCTTTTAGATTCTTTCAGCAATGACACACGGTTGTTGCCGAAATTTTGCAATAGTGGGGGTGTATAATATGATGTAGTACTAGGTGAAGGCATATGCATTGTTGTAAAACCATATTTTTGCTCGCCAATTTTATCAATTGGTAAAGATTCATCTTCTTGCAAAACTCTAGCTTTTATTGCGGCATAATCAGGAAATAGCCCCTTTTCATGTTGTTCAAAGCAAAGAGCACTAATACTCTTATTTTGGGCTAAACTCTTCAATGCAGCCACTACTACCTCATCTTCTACAATATTTGGCACAACCGCTCCCGTAAAATTTACATTTATTCGGCTATGATCAGAAAGGTGTGAAGCCGAATTATGAGCATCTACAGTTGTGTATGGTGCCGAAAAGTTACTAACATGAGGTGTAGCATATGATGGTTGAGAGTAACTGGCCGAATAGCCAGTAGTAGCATGGCCAATTCTCCCATCCATTGGCAATGTTGGATTCACATATTGCAAATTAGTTGCCGATGAATAAAAAGGTGAAACACTTTCTTGTATGCTATTGGAAATTTAAACATGCGGTGTTTCAAATTGCTTAGCCAAACCCATCATGTTGTTCATCGGCATATGGATTTGTGGGGTTGCCGATGCATGGGAGTTTGGATACATATGTTGTACGTTGCTAAAATTGTAAGAATTTGAAGCATGAAGATTATTTTGCATCGACCGTTGCGCATAATTACATGCATGATTGATAAAACTAGGGCTAGCCGATACATTATGCTCATTAGGTGATCTAGCAACAACGTATGGATTATTTGCATCTACAAAGGGGAATTGGGTATTCATATTACCTTTGTAGATTGCAGCAACATGATGACGATCTCTTCGTAGCAAGAACGGGCTGGAGACCGTTCAAAGCTTCGTCCCCAGCGGAGTCGCCAAAAAGTCTGTTGACACACGAACACGTCCCGTGTACCCACGACGCCGGGGGTGATGCACCGCAGCTCACGTCGAAGGAGACCCGACCGACAGCGCGATACGCAGGACAGTCGGCGGGCGCTTTTGCAGACCCGAAACCCCGCGCACCGGGAGGGACCCCGTCAGGGATTGCGGCAGCTATGGGCTGCCCTAGGTCGATTCGCTCGCCCCTAGAGCCTCGTGGATCGCTGCCCTCCAACGCGAAGAACGAACGAAGAACGAGAAAGAAAGATACAAGGGTAAGGGATAAAAGTAGATGAACACAAAAGTGTAATTGATAGATTGGTTCGATTGGTGTTGTTCAATCGGCCGTCACCCCTTAGATATATAAGAGGCGGCTGGACTTCCCGTACAAGGAAAAGGCTTGGATTCACGTCCAAAACCCTAGTCAAATTCGGATTGGTTTTATCCGAACTTTCCGAAACTGTTCGGTTTAAACTGGCTGTACCTTGCGGGTCTCTTTTGTGGTGGTAAACGATCTCGGATGAAAACAAGCCCAAAAGCAATCTTGACCGTTTCGACGAGACGAACAACTTTCATGTTGAAGGTTTTTTGATCAGAGGTAATATTGAGGGTTAAATCGGTCGCGCAAAACCGGCTATTCCCTCGCGCTACCCATTAGACATGTGTCTGGTGGGGTGCGCCACATCTCGCCTCGTGACAGGGCTGCACTCCGATTGCTCTAACTTTTGTATACGAACTCGGATTTGGACAATTTTTATATAAAAATCAATCGTTTCGACGAGACGAAGACAACCCGTGAAGATCATTTTTCCATTTAAGGTCGTCTTGGGGGCATAATCGGCCAAACTGTACTCTGAATATAAGTTCTTAGTACTTTGAGCATAGTTTCGGCCTTCGAGATGAAATCGGACGGTGATTGTCGGTGTCAAAACCGGCGGATCTCGGGTAGGGGTTCCCAAACTGTGCATCTAGGCCGGATGGTAGCAGGAGGCAGGGAACACGATGTTTTACCCAGGTTCGGGCCCTCTTGATGGAGGTAAAACCCTACGTCCTGCTTGATTAATATTGATGATATGGGTAGTACAAGAGTAGATCTACCACGAGATCAAGGAGGCTAAACCATAGAAGCTAGCCTACGGTATGATTATTGTATATGGAGTTGATTGCCTACGGACTACAACCCTCCGGTTTATATAGACACCGGATAGGGTTAGGGTTACATAGAGTCGGTTACAATGGTAGGAGATCTTGAATATCCGCATCGCCAAACTTGCCTTCCACGCCAAGGAAAGTCCCATCCGGACACGGGACATAGTCTTCAATCTTGTATCTTCATAGTCCAGGAGTCCGGCTGAAGGTATAGTCCGGCTACCCGAACACCCCCTAATCCAGGACTCCCTCAGTAGCCCCCGAACCAGGCTTCAATGACGACGAGTCCGGCGCGCAGATTGTTCGGCATTGGAAGGCGGGTTCTTCTCCAAATCTTGTGTACCTGTAGGATTCCACGGCTTCCACGCCCAATAATGGCCGTCTTCCACGTGTCAAACGAATGCGAAAAGCCGGGGCGTTTTTACATCCACACCCCTAGCCGTATAAACGAGCCGCCTATTTAACGGGATGGGGATTTAGGTCCAAACCACATCTTCTCCTTTCCGCGAGTTATCATCAGAGTGGTTCCAGCAAAGGTCCATTCCAACATGACCAGCCGTCGCAGCTCCTCCCCTCGCCCCTCCGGTCCCAAACCCGAGGACTGGGAGAGTTGCACCATCCCGCATAGCGAGTTAGTGTCGCTTCAGGCCAAGGGATTTGTCCCTCAGGCATACATGGTCCCGGTCCGAGTCGTACTCGCCACCTACAATGGCGGAAAACAAGCGGAGAGCACCCCCAATCCTTCTAAAGGAGAGCGGGTGTGCCTCGTCCCCTATCTAATAAGGGGACTGGGATTTCGAATTCATCCATTTCTCTGCAGGCTTATGGAGTTCTACGGCCTCCAGCTGCACAATATCACACCCGCCTCCGTATTGCATATTGCGGGTTTCGTCGCCCTTTGCGAGCTATTTTTAGGCATGAGTCTCATTTCGCACTGTGGAAGAGGTTATTCTGCCTGGTGCCCCATTCTCAAGAGGGGTCTATATACCAAGTGGGCGGAGCCGAAGTATGGCGCATCGCCGGGACCGGATACCTATCCGGAACCCCAAAGAAGGCGTCCGAGGACTGGCCTTCGGAATGGTTTTATATAGATGACGTCCCGCTACCGGACCCTATCCTGGTCGGTCTCCCTGAGTTCAACAGTGTTCCATTGAAGAAACGCTTGAGCTGGCATCCGCGGAGCTCTCAGAGAGAAAGCGAGAGAGACGTCCTTTACCTGATGGGCCGGATAAGACTGTTGGCTCATTCCGTACAAACCATGATTGGAGTCATGGCCGCATGCATTATGCGGGGGGTGCAGCCGCTTCAATATAGAGGCCACCCCATGTTGGATTTCAATGGGGAGGATGACGCCACACGTTACGGTCGTAAGGGGCCGGCCTCAGCCGCCGCCTTAGTAAAGATCTTATCCTCTTTGTACAAGGGAGAAAAGGAGAAATTCCTCCGCGTCAACCTGCGGGCTGGATTCAGTATGTACAATCCTCCAAGTTGGGTAAGTGAACAATTGCGCTTGCCCGTTTGTTTTATACTCCCATGGTTAGACAGGTAGTCTAACGACTTCAATGCAGGAACTGCGACAGGAGGTAAAGGATATAAGCAGCCGCCCTCCACTGCCCGAGGACCCAGAACGGTCCCTCAATCCGGACTCCGAAGAGGATCCGGACATATCGGTGGAGCTTATCGACGGGGTGTTCAATCAGCTAAGCAAGGACAATACCTTGGTAGCCATTACGGCGGATTACCCGGGGTTAATCCTGGCCTCCCAGGTGACAGAAACCGGGGTCTTATTCCCTTGAAAGAGATTCCACCCTCACGTAGCCTGGTGTTTCTGACGACAGCCATGTTTTGCAGGGGAGATTTCCGAGGCAGGAGGTCGAACCTGCGGCGGCTAGCCAGCGAGGGGCCGCAGGGCCCTGTGGGGCAAAAAGGAATGAAGTCCGTACTGAGATGTCGACGCAAAGGTATAGTGCACCCTCTGTTTCCCTGGAGTTATTCTGTCAGGGCATATTAACGTTCGTGCTATCTTCAGAATGAAGAGACCTCGCCGGACTACATCCGGAGAGGTTGCCAATCACGCCTCCACCAACCAGGCTCCAATGTCTGGCCAGGAAGCGAAGGCGAGCACAAGGCGCGCACCGGACGCTCCTCCGACAGAGGATGCGGACAGGCTGTCTGCCACGAATTCTGAAGTGGAGAGTGCCATGAACCACAGGCGTCGCCGGACAATTCTATGCGATGCTTGTTTCTCCCAAGAGGCTTTAAATGCCTTTAATTCGGGAGATGCGTACCTTCGTGTCGCTCAAAATGGTTTAGCCAGAGCCACAGTGCAGTATGTAAAAGACATACGGGTAAGAAAATTTTGGTTATATATATATATATATATATATATATATATATATATATATGCCAGTAGCCCCCGAGACTTGAAGCAGTTAGAGCAACTGATTTAAGGATCATTTAATATGTAGCTTCTTATAGAGACGAATACCGTACTGTCCCGGGAGCTAGAAAAGTGCAAGGCCCAACTAGAGGCCGCACTAGCCGTAGCAGGGGAGCCCAAATAGACCCCCTCAGGTAAGATACACTTCGAAAGATTAGTATTGTGCGGTGTGGGTGCAAATCTAACAAATCATATTGCAGATGGCGCCGGACTCGATCCGGATAAGCAACAACTCTTACGTCGGCTAAAGGCCGGTGAGAGTATGTTGACAAAGGTGAGGCGAGAGAAGAATGATCTTCAGGGTGCCAACACCAAGCTGGACGTCGAACTTAAAGATGTTCGTGGCTAGCTGTCGGACTCCACGAATGAGAATCAGCGGCTTCGATGCGGCATTTTTAGGAAGTGCTTGAACGAACTTTGAAAAAAGAGTTCGACGAGGAAGTCGACTAACAGAGTAATGTCTATAGGTATGCTCACAGGTTTTCCTGCAGAGGAGATGCCCGGTTCTACGGGTGACCTTCTTCCCGAACTCTTGCAACTGCACGAGCGAATTCGGCGGGCAATGCGGGATATTGCCCAAGCCTTATGGCCTGCCCACTCCGTGCCCGAGGACCTTGGAGATCTTGCGGAGAAGCTGAAGGGAGCTCGGCGGCGCTTCCGGTTGTGGAAGATATCGGCCTGCCGACAAGGCACTAGGGAGGCCTGGGCCATGGTGAAGACCCGTTTTACGTAGTCTGACCCAAACCACATGGCCGAGGTCGGACCAGTGGGGCCTGACAGGAAGGAGATCCCTGTAAGCTTAGTATACGGCCAAGTAGAGTTGGCCGCGAAGTATTCCCAGCAGGACTGTAAATTAGACAGCCTGTTAGATGGTATAGAAGAGGAATACAATCAGTCAGAATGACTGTGTAATTTTGAATTGACATGTGTAATGCCTTCTAGCCGGATTGTAGATCGTTTGTCATTGCCGACCTTTTCGCTTCAACCTCGGGACCTGACGGTCTGGAGTGTGTCCGAATACCCTAGCGGTTATATAAGAACCGGGGTATGCGTGGAGACCAGGCGTAGGGGTCATCAGTGCTTTATCAGACAAGTGCCCAACTAGTTATGTTATATTACATGGTTAGTAAGAAACATCTTCCAGAGAGAATAGTTCCGTTAAGGGTTCCTTTCGCTGGGAGGCATGCCCTAAGGTGCATGTCCGGACTGCGTGAAGAGACGCAGAAAAAAAGGCATCTGGGGGCGCATAAAATGAGTAAAAAAGATCATCTTTTATTTCACTGACCGAATATTCCCTTAAGAACGCTAGCTTTCGGCTTCACCCAGTCTGAGGTACACATCCGGCTGACCCGGTAGTAACAATCGTAGAGGTGCTCCCTTTACCGCCTAGCCGAACAATCGGGAACGTAGGGGTAAGCACAGGAGCCAGGCAACCCAGCTTGGCCAAAACTTAAGTCATATTGATGCATATAATGGTGAAGAAAAAAGGTACATGCGGAAGTTTGACGCATGTGTTGGGCGTGAAGCCCGTATAAATAAGCTTCTGTTAAAGAAGCCCCCAGGTTTAATGAGCGCGAGTGGCGCGTCACTAGATGAGCCTTTAAGGGCTATGAAAGAAAAAAAATGGGAAGGAGAGAAATGTAAGACAGAAAAATACAAAAAGGGATGGACAGAGGAAGGAGACGAACACAGAGTCCGGCGCTAGGCATAGAATCTTCGGAGACGGGTGGCGTTCCACGGGTTCGGCTCGAGTCGGTTGTTCGACGCATCTCGCAGGCGGTACGCCCCACCAGTCAGGACTTGGTCGATTATGAATGGACCTTCCCACTTGGGCTTGAGTTTGTCCTTTTTCTTATCCGGCAGGCGTAGAACTAGTTCGCCAACATTGTAATTTTTGGCTCGTACTTCTCTGCTTTGATATCTTCGGGCCTGCTGTTGATAAAATGTGGAATGGGCTTTTGCCACATCGCGCTCCTCCTCCAAGGCGTCCAAGTTGTCCTGCTGATCGAGCTCGGCTTCTCTTTCTTCGTACATGCGCACTCTAGGTGAGTCATGAATTATGTCGCACGGCAGAACTGCTTCTGCGCCATACACCATAAAAAATGGTGTGTACCCGGTGGTGCGATTTGGCGTGGTCCGCAGCCCCCATAGCATGGAGTCGAGCTCCTCTACCCAGTGCGTGTTAGATTCCTTGAGGGACCGCACCAGTCTGGGTTTGATGCCGCTCATGATAAGACCATTTGCACGTTCGACCTGGCCGTTGGTTTGTCGGTGATAGACGGAAGCATAATCGAGCTTGATGCCCATGTTTTTGCACTAGAGTTTTACCTCGTCGGCGGTAAAATTTGTACCTTTGTCGGTTATGATGCTGTGGGGGACGCCATAACGGTGTACAACCCCGGATATGAAGTCTATCACAGGTCCGGATTCGACCGTTTTAACAGGCTTGGCTTCTATCCATTTGGTGAACTTATCCACCATGACCAGTAAGTATTTTTTCCTATGGGTTCCACCTTTAAGGGGTCCGACCATGTAAAGCCCCCAGACCGCAAAAGGTCAGGTGATGGGTATAGTTTGGAGTGCGGTGGGTGGCATATGGCTTTGGTTGGCAAAAAGTTGGAAACCAGCGCATCATTGGACTAGGTCCTGAGCGTCTGCTCGGGCCGTCGGCCAGTAAAAGCCTGTACGGAAAGCCTTGCTAACGAGGGACCGAGCAGCGGCGTGGTGACCACCGAGTCTGGCATAAATTTCAGCCAGGAGGTTCCACCCTTCCTCTTCGGAGATGCACCTTTGAAGGACTCCGGTAGTGCTTTTCTTATAAAGTTCTCCCTCATGGACTCTGTAGGCCTTAGATCGCCGCACTATGCAGCGGGCCTCGTTTTGGTCCTCCGGGAGTTCCTGCCTAGTAAGGTAGGCTAGGAATGGTTCTGTCCACGGGGCAATAACCGCCATTATTACGTGGGTTGAAGGTGTAATTTCATTGGCAGAGCCTCCAATTGTGTCAGATTGTTCGGCGTCGAGTGGTGCGGCTGGGTTCGGGCTGTTATTTGCGGGTTCCCCCTCCCATGCTATGGATGGCTTGAACAATCTTTCCAAAAAGACGTTGGGGGGGGGGGGCTGCATCGCATTTTGCTCCGATGCGTGCTAGGACGTCCGCCGCTTGATTGTTTTCTCGGGCTATATGGTGAAACTCCAGCCCTTCGAACCGAGCTGACATTTTTAGGACGGCGTCGCGGTAAGCTGCCATTTTTGGGTCCTTGGCGTCGAAGTCTCCATTTATTTGGGACATCGCAAGGTTTGAATCCCCGCGCACCTCTAGGCGTTGGATACCCATGGATACTGCTATCCGAAGGCCATGTAGGAGGGCCTCATATTCGGCTGCATTGTTGGAATCCGTGTACATGATTTGGAGCACATATTGGACTGTGTCTCCTGTGGGGGACGTCAGGACGACGCCGACCCCCAGTCCGTCCAACATTTTGGAGCCGTTGAAATGCATAATCCAATTTGAATATGTGCCGTACTCTTTAGGGAGCTCGGCCTCCGTCCATTCTGTGACAAAGTCGGCCAAAACTTGCGATTTAATAGCTCGCCGTGGCTTATAGGTTATATCGAACGGGAGAAGCTCGATGGACCATTTTGCAATCCGGCCCGTTGCATCGCGGTTGTTGATAATATCGTTTAGTGGCACTTCCGAGGCTACTGTTATGGAACTCTCTTGAAAGTAGTGTCGTAGCTTCCGGGATGCCATGAATACCGCGTATGCAATCTTTTGATAATGCGGGTACCGTGATTTGCATGGAGTGAGGACAGTGGACACGTAGTAGACCGGCCTTTGAAGGGGGGATTTATGTCCGTCCGTTTCCCGCTCGACAACGAGCACTGCGCTGACAACTTGGTGTGTTGCTGCAATGTACAATAACATTGGTTCGCCAGTGATTGGCGTGGCCAGGACTGGGTTATTTGCCAATATGGCTTTTATTTCATCAAGTCCGGCCATGGCGGCATCCGTCCACTCGAAGTGTTCGGTGCGCCGAAGGAGGCGATAAATGGGTAGTGCCTTTTCTCCCAAGCGGGAGATGAAGCGGCTTAAAGCCGCCACGCACCCGGTTAAATTTTGTATTTGTTTAAGGTCCTTTGGGACATCCAATTGTGACAAAGCTCGGATCTTGGCTGGGTTTGCTTCAATTCCTCTACCGGATACAATGAAGCCCAAGAGCTTTCCGGCTGGAACGCTGAAGACGCATTTTTTCTGGGTTGAGCTTGATGTCATATTGTCGGAGGTTATTGAATGTAAGCCTCACGTCGTTTACTAGGGATTCGACATGTCTTGATTTGACGACCACATCATCCACATACGCCTCCACTGTTTTGCCGATCTGGTTTGCCAGACATGTCTGGATCATGCGCTGATATGTTGCGCCGGCGTTTTTCAGCCTGAAGGGCATTGTGTTGAAGCAGAATGGGCCGTATGGTGTGATGAATGCTGTTGCAGCTTGGTCTGATTCTGCCATCTTGATTTGATGGTAACCGGAGTATGCATCGAGGAAACACAACAAATCGTGTCCTGCGGTGGCATCGATAATTTGATCGATGCGGGGGAGGGGGAAGGGATCCTTTGGGCAAGCCTTGTTAAGGTCTTTAAAGTCGACACGCAGGCGCCAGGATTTGTCCTTCTTTGGTACCATCACCAGGTTTGCTAGCCAGTCCGGATGTTTTATGTCTCTGATGAATCTGGCCTACAATAGCTTGGCTAGCTCCTCTCCCATAGCCTGTCTCTTGGGTTCCGAAAAACGCCGAAGGGCTTGTTTGACAGGTTTAAATCCTTTTAGGATATTTAAGCTGTGTTCGGCCAGCTTGCGTGGGATCCCTGGCATGTCTGAAGGGTGCCAGGAGAAGATGTCCTAGTTCTCTCGTAGGAACTCTCGCAGTGCGGCATCTGCATCAGGGTTCAGTCGTGCCCCGATTGAAGCTGTTTTATTGGGGTCCATTGGATGGACCAGGAATTTGACTATTTCGTCGGCTGGCTTGAAGGATGTGGATTTGGATCTCTTATCGAGTATCACATCATCCCTGTTAACCGTGGAGCGCAGCGCAGTCAGTTCCTCGGCCGCTAAGGCTTCGGATAGCGCCTTGTTTTCGGCACGGAGTGCTATGTCCGGATCACTAGCTACAGTGATAATTCCATTCGGCCCGGGCATCTTAAGCTTCATGTACCCGTAATGGGGTATTGCTTGGAAGATTGTGAATGCTTCCCGCCCTAGTAAAGCATGATATCCGCTCTTAAACGGAGCCACCTGAAACGTGACTTCTTCGGACCTGTAATTATCCGGCGTGCCGAACACCACATCTAGTGTGACTTTTCCTATGCAGCGCGCTTCCCGACTGGGGATTATTCCTCTAAAGGTTGTGCTGCTTCGCTCGACGCGGTTCCAGTCTATTTCCATTTTTTGAAGGGTTTCCTCACAAATGAGGTTCAGTCCGCTGCCTCCATCCATGAGCACCTTGGTGAGGCGAAAGCCGTCCACTATGGGACTGAGGACCAATGCGGCTGGTTCTCGGGCTGTTCGGAATCTAGGTTCATCACTTGCGTTGAAGGTAATGGCAGTGTCGCTCCATGGATTTATTGTTGCAACTTGATAGACTTCGGCGAGGCTGCGGAGTGTTCTTTTTCGCACATTGTTTGATGCGAAAGTCTCGAAGACTGTGAGAACGGTACTGGTGTCCTTGGACTGGCTTTCTGCGGCCTCCGGAATTAAGAGGTCCTCGCCGATTTTGGCCACCTGCCGGAGTATCCAACATGCTCTAAGGCTATGAGCTGGTGTGGCATCCTCTGTACTGTGAATTCTACAGGGTCCATCAAGCCATCTTTCCAGTATGGTTCCATGCCCTGTAGAGGGTTTTGGCTTTTTGGTGTTTATCCCGGGTGTCCTGTGATGATGCACCCTCTTAGTTCGGATGGGATTACTATTCAAGGCCGGATTATCCCAAAAATTTATTTTGGTTTTCCAGGCGCTTTCCATCGCATAGTATTTTTGTACTATGGACGCCAAGTCAGCGAAGCGTGTGATATCATGACGACTTACGGCGTTAAGGATTCCCTTGTCCGTGCAATTACCGCAAAAAATTGAGATTGCGTCTTCCTCGCGGCAATCCTTTATCTTGTTCATAACCAGGAGGAATCTGGCCCAGTAATGATGTACTGTTTCCTCGGGCCTCTGCCTGATTTGGGAGAGATCACTTATGATTGGGTGGGCGGGTGTCATTGAATCTGAAACCTCACTCAATCCAAGATTCGGAGGCCGAAGAGTTTCCGAACTCTGAAATTCGGATTCTTTGATGTTGTCCAGTGAATCTGGCCCGTTGCCTGATCCTAAGCTCAGGTCTTGAGTTATATCTCCCCCTCCGCGGGTATCCGGCTTGGAGGGGTTGGGAATTCGGACGTAGCTAGTCCTTAAAATAGATGAAGGGTCGCCGCACAGCGTCTCTACCACGACAACGTGGTGGGTGACTTGGGGAGAGTTAATTTCTCTTTGATCAGGTTTAAGCCCAACCTGGTCGTAATCCGTAGCGACCCCCAAGGCGGCGATGCGATCCAAGAGCTCGTTTACGGAAGAGAGCTCCATTGGATCTAGCTGCTCGACGAGCTCCGAGCTGACGTGTAGGTTGCTTTTGATGACCCGAGAGGTCACCGTCAGTGCAACAGCCGAACATGCGGTCATGAGGAAACCACCTAGCCGGAGGGTTTAGCCGACAGCCAAGGCTCCCTTAGCAACGGTGCCGTCTTTAAAGACGGGAGGAGGCATCCTTCCTGATTGTGACGGCACAGAGGAACCCTCAATGAAAGCACCAATGTCGGTGTCAAAACCGGCGGATCTCGGGTAGGGGGTCCCGAACTGTGCGTCTAGGCCGGATGGTAACAGGAGGCAGGGAACATGATGTTTCACCCAGGTTCGGGCCCTCTTGATGGAGGTAAAACCCTACGTCCTGCTTGATTAATATTGATGATATGGGTAGTACAAGAGTAGATCTACCACGAGATCAAGGAGGCTAAACCCTAGAAGCTAGCCTATGGTATGATTGTTGTATATGGAGTTGATTGCCTACGGACTACAACCCTCCAGTTTATATAGACACCGGATAGGGTTAGGGTTACATAGAGTCGGTTACAATGGTAGGAGATCTTGAATATCCGCATCGCCAAACATGCCTTCCACGCCAAGGAAAGTCCCATCCAGACACGGGACGAAGTCTTCAATCTTGTATCTTCATAGTCCAGGAGTCCGGCTGAAGGTATAGTCCAGCTACCCGAACACCCCCTAATCCAGGACTCCCTCAGTGATGACCCAAACTTTAATGATGTTCATATCAATAATACGGAACTCTTCCATGTAGATCACTTCTCCATTTGAGGCCATCTTCAACTTCTCGTCCGATTGACTATCACAGCCTCCAACCCGGCAAGTTTTCCATCCGAGTAAGCTTTCCACACCGGCAATGTTTCTACCCGGCAAGCTTTCACACCGGCAAGGTTTCACTCCGGCAAGGGTTCCTCCCTGACAAGGTTTCTCCCCAGGCAAGATTTCACACCGGTAAGCTTCCACACCGGCGATCTTTCTGTGCTGGCAAGCTTTCCACGCCGGCAAGCCTTCACATCGGCAAGCTTTCACACCGGCAAGATTTTACCCCGACAAGGATTTCGTCCTGGCATGCTGCTTTATGATCGTGCCACTTTTGAGCTTCAACAATTTCTTTCAGAGAATTTCCTAATTAACCAGTGCATTGCATATTTACAGCTAGGTCCCTCATGTTCATCATATAATAACTCTCCAACCGTGCATCTTTTGTAAAAACTTTATATATGAAAAATGCTTAGGATAATGTGTAGATTAATAATATGCCACTTTCAATCATGTTTGACATGTTTAAAATGATGTTTGCTTTAATTTGCTTAAATAACATGCTAAAATGATTTAATTCATAACTAATTAACCGTAGCTCAGATTTAATTAATCTTTATATGCAAATGGGGTAGAATTTTGCCTAGTTTAGCATGGTGACATTGCTTTGCATGTTTAACAACTATATAATATGGTTTCAGGCAGAACAGTACCAAAACCTAAAATATGCACATGAGGAGTTTCCGGACATGTTGTTTGTTGTTCCGGCCTCATTTAAACTTGCCTAGTTAGGTAGTTTTATTATGCTTCACCCTCTTGCCACGTTAATCAACATTTAATTTTGTTGGGTACATAAACGAGAGAGAAATAAATAAGTCATGCTGTGTTTTCTTCAATATGCAACTCGTTGCATATTGAGCTTCACTTAATTTGTAGGATTGCTTGTGCACTTTGCCATGCCATGCTTCATTAAACCGGACATGCATCATACTTGGTTGAGCATCATGCCATGCTTATGTGATGGTTATTTACTATGTTGTCTTCTTCTTTCCGGTGTTGCTTCTTCGGGTTAGTTCCAATAACGTCGCGTTTGTGAGGATCCGTTCGACTACGTCCGTTTGCCTCCTTCAAGGACTCGTTCTTCTTCCTTGCAGGATCTCAGGCAAGATGACCATACCCTCGAAATCACGTCTATCTTTGCTTGCTGGTTGCTCGCTCTTTTGCTATGCCGCAATACCTACCACTTGCTATATCATGCCTCCCATATTGCCTTGTCAAACCTCTAACCCACCTTGTCCTAGCAAACCGTTGTTTGGCTAGGTTACCGCTTTGGTCAGCCCCTCTTATAGCGTTGTTAGTTGTAGGTGAAGATGGAGTTTGTTCCATGTTGGAACATGGATATGTTGGGATATCACAATATCTCTTATTTATACTAAATGCATCTATATACTTGGTAAAGGTTGGAAGGCTCGGCCTTATGCCTGGTGTTTTGTTCCACTCTTGCCACCCTAGTTTCCGTCATACCGGTGTTATGTTCCTTGATTTTGTGTTCCTTACATGGTTGGGTGTTATGAGGACCCCTTGACAGTTCGCTTTGAATAAAACTCCTCCAGCAAGGCCCAACCTTGGTTTTACCATTTGCCTCACCACCACCTACTTTTCCCTTGGGAGTCACGCTCCCGAGGGTCATCTTTATTTTAGCCCCCCAGGCCAGTGCTTGTCTAAGTGTTGGTCCGAACCGAGCTGCCTGCGGGGCCACCTCGGGGAAACTTGAGGTTTGGTTTTACTCATAGCTAGTCTCATCCGGTGTTTCCCGGAGAACGAGATACATGCGACTCCTATCGGGATTGTCGACACATCGGGTGGCTTTGCTGGTCTTGTTTTACCATTGTCAAAATGTCTTGTAACCGGGATTCTGAGTCTGATCGGGTCGTCCTGGGAGAAGGAATATCCTTCGTTGACCGTGAGAGCTTGTGATGGGCTAAGTTGGGACACCCCTGCAGGGTTTTGAACTTTCGAAAGTCGTGCCCGCGGTTATGGGCAGATGGGAATTTGTTAATATCCGGTTGTAGAGAACTTGTCACTTATCTTAAATTAAAATGCATCAACCACGTGTGTAGCCGTGATGGTCTTTTCTCGGTGGAGTCCGGGAAGTGAACACGGTTCTTGTGTTATGCTTGAACATAAGTAGCTTCAGGATCACTTCTTGATCACTTCTAGTTCACGACTGTTGCTTTGCTTCTCTTCTCGCTCTGATTTGCATAAGTTAGCCACTATATATGCTAGTGCTTGCTGCAGCTCCACCTCACTACCTTTTCCTACCCATAAGCTTAAATAGTCTTGATCTCGCGGGTGTGAGATTGCTGAGTCCTCGTGGCTCACAGTTACTTCCAAACAGTTGCAGGTGCCGATGATACCAGTGCAGATGACGCAAGTGAGCTCAGATGGGAGCTCGGAAGATCTTGTTCGTTGTGTCGTTTCGTTCCTAGTTGATCAGTAATCGGGGCGATCGGGGATCTAAGCATTAGGGGTTGTCTTTACTTTGGTTCCATAGTCGGACCTAGATTGTATCTGGATGATGTAATGCTATATTAATGTATTGTGTGAAGTGGCGATTGTAAGCCAACTCTTTATTCCTTCTTATTCAGTACATGGGATGTGTAAAGATTACCCCTCTTGCGACATGCCTACTATGCGGTTATGCCTCTAAGTCGTGCTTCGAGACGTGGGAGATATAGCCGCATCGTGGGTGCTACACCTGGCCAGCGGTGGGAGTAGTAGGGGGCAGTGAGGCCTCCGCCGCATCGCACCCGGCCACGGGAGGCAGGAGCACGAGGCACGACCGACACTAGTTTGGGCAGCCGGCCACGGGAGGCAGGAGCACAAGGTCCGAGCTGTCAGCGGCGGTAACGTTTTTTTCGAGAAATACAGAGGCCCTTTTCGGTGGGACCCTGATGTCAGGTGGAGGAATCATTATTTTGCGCATAATAAGGAGGCATTTCCTTGCATGCGGCCATGGACCCAGCTGTCGGCCTCTCCACGTATAGTCCACTTCAGATGCATGTCGGTCGTTGACCACGTTGACCAGGCTGCGCCGAGAGCACCAGGGCAGTGGACGACGGCGAGGCCTAGGAAGGGAACGACACAGAGGCAGGGAATGCTTCCCACGCGGAGGGGAGTATGACTGTATGAGGGTTTACTGGTTCGTCTGCCGTCACCGGAGAATAACAATAGGTGTGGGTGAGTAGAGGGATGGCTAGGCTAGCGATGGGAGTACGGTGGGGCAGTGAGGCCTGCGCGGCAGCAGAGCCGACCGCGGGAAGGAGGGAGCAGGCAGTCCCGCCGACGCTTGTTTGAGCGGCTGGAGCAGGAAGAGCAGAGATTGAAGAAGCACGACGGCCGTTGGATGGACATCGTACGGTCACTGGAGCTAGAATCGTTCATATTGACTAAGTTGACAAAGCCCTCCATCCCCGTCAACTTAGTAGGCCCACAAGTCAGCCTCCCACCATGGTGGGTCCCAGCTAGTAGGGGGAGTATTCATTTTTCTGTGCGTAATAAGGAGGCACTTCCGGTGGGTCCAAGCTGACAGCAGGGGGAATGTTTTTTTCGTGAAATACGGTGGTCTGTCCGGTGGATCCCAGCAGTCAGGGGCAAACATTTTTTTTGCGAAATATGGTGGCCCGTCCGGTGGGTCCCAGCAGTCAGGGGGAAACGTTTTTCCCATGAAATACTGGTGGCCCGTCCGGTGGGTCCCTGCTGTCAGGTGGAGGAATAATTATTTTGCGCGTAATAAGGAGGCACTTCCTTGCGGCTGCCATGGACCCAGCTGTCAGCCTCTCCACATAAAGTACTCTTTCGATGGAAGTCGGTCGTTGACCACATTGACCACACCGCACCGAGAGCACCACGGCGGTGGACGACGGCGAGGCCTAGGAAGGGGACGACGCGGAGCCGGGGAAGACGCGGCAGTGGATGCCCACGCGGAGAGGAGTACGAGGGTTCACTGGTTCGGCTGCGGTGTGAGGTTGCCGTCGCTGCAGCATAACAGGGGGAGTGGGAGAGTGGAGGGATGGCCTGGCCAGCGGTGGGAGTAGTATGGGGACGGTGAGGCCTCTACGGCAGCACAGCCGGCCACGGGAGGCAGGAGCATGCGACACGACCGGCGCTGCTTTGGGCGGCTGGGGCAAGAAGACCAGAGGTTGAAGAAGCACTACGACCGTTGGATGGACATCGTTGACCACGCCGCACCGAGAGCACCAGGGCGGTGGACGACGGCGAGGCCTACGAAGGGAATGACACGGAGCCGGGGAAGACACGCAGTGGCTGCCCACGCGGTGGAGAGTATGAGGGTTGACTGGTTTGGCTGCCGTCGCCGAAAAATAACAAGAGGTGTGGGTGAGTAGAGTGATAGATAGGCCAGGGATGTGAGGCCTCTGCGACAACACTGCCGGCCACGCAAGGCGGGAGCAGGCGGTTCCGATGGCGCTGGTTTGGGCAGCTGGGGCAGGAAGATCAGAGGCTGAAGAAGCACGATTGCCGTTAGATTGACATCTAATGGTCTGACGCTGGTAGAGTCGATTGTTGACTAAGTTTCTTTTTTGAGAAACCTTGTGTACGCATGAACTTAGTTGGCCCACAAGTCAGCCTCCAAATCTGTGGCAGACAACATAAAGCCCATTGGCTATATTTTATAATTTGTAGCCCATTTGCTAATTCTTAAGTAATTTATTACAGCCCATTTTCTGCCCAGGACCATGGTCAAAAAGTTCAACCTTATTTTGCATATTTCGGTGGAGTCTGAATTATTGTAATCCCAAAATGATAAACATTTTTTAAGAACTTATTGATTTGCCAAAAAAATCGTTTTGTTTTTGTAAGCAAATAACACGTGGGACAATTCAGTTGGTTTAAGGGAAAACCAGTGGTAAAAAAATCAGCGCTAGGTGGGAAAAAACAACAAAAATAAGGATGTAAATATGAAAAGGGAATTTTATGTGTTTTCAATATAATGATACGTGTATATGAACTAGTAAAACTATAGGTAGAGATTAGAAAACGGATGTAGGACATGCGTTTCAAGAGGATACTAGAACTGGGCTGTGTGTTTGATTTAGTAAAAAAACTACCTGCGGATGTTGTAAGACAAACTATAACTAATGCTGGCAGGCCAGAGGCCAATAGATACCTGCTGGATCTTTGTGCCCTGTTGCCATCATGGGATGGGCCTGTTAAAAACAAAACCAACCCTGGGCAATCTACAGCCCAGTTGAAACTTGCTCGACCTGAAAAAACAATATACGTGGTCAATAAACAAGAGAATTCTGCAAGTACAGACTGATAACTGGGATGCATCACGGATATTGTTTTTTATCGTGATAATAAGTGCATGCACTTGTTTCGAAAAAATTGGAGAACTAGGAATTCGAACGGCGGGGGCTTATGCTACCCATCAAATAAAAATCAGGTGCTTAAAAATTTGTTTCGAAACAAATGATTCAGCTTTATATCCACGTCGACCCTCGGCATGATGGCTGGAAGCAAATGCAAGTTCATACAAGAAGATTGTTAACAACAATACCAACTTGCGGACGACAAGGTAGTACAACTGCCAATACCAAACTAACTTATAATCTTTTTACTCCTGGCCCTAGTGTTCGTCTGGTAGAAAATCTTGCGGAGGACCAGCTCCCGCTCCTTCTCTTGCTCCAGGTCCCCGAGGTGGTCCTGGTGCATCACCCAGTTGGTCCTCTGCTGGTCGAACCTCTTGTTGGTGTGTAGCACCAGAACCTTTTTTGCTGCCCGTCTACCGGCCGTTGACCATCACCGGCCAGGTATTGCCGGTCTTGTGCCACATCGCGTGCATGATGCACTCCGACTGTATCTTGCGACGTGTCCACGTGCCCCTTTTGAACACCCTGGAATTGTGCTGGAAGAAATGCTTCCTTAGGCCACTCAGTGTGATACCTGCAGTATTGTGTTATACAGGTGTTAGTGTACCTAGTTGGCATTTTCATAACATCTTTGGCATGTTGTTGTCACTTGTTTCACTTATTATTAACTGTCAAATTGTAATTTCTTCACCAGGTCTGCGTCTAAAAAGAAAAATAGAGCTATAAACAAAGGAATATGTTTGTGCAAGTAGACGTCCGATCGGTGTCTTACCTGGAAGTTTCTCACGTTGGGTGTAGCATATGCCGTGCTCGCTGTCGATGGTTGGTATGAACAAATCGATGAGAGACTGAAATCTCGCGCTGTTAGCACTCACTTTGGCCTTAAGGTGCTCGATCAGCTCCTGATCCGTGGGATCGAACTTGACACCAGCCGGCAGCACCGGCCAATCCTTCTTCGACTTGCATCGGTAATTCCAGTTATATGGTACTCAATGTATGATCAATCGACTGTTTTAAGTGAATGATGAAAGATTTCAACAGATAAGTGGTACTCCAAATCTGAAGTCCAGAATACCCGAACACGCCGCCGGGATTCTTGTGTCACCTCACGCATAGCGTGTTGTCACATCAATTCAATGTGTGGACATGATGAATAATTTGACCGACGTATACTAGTACTGCTACTGTACTACTTACTAGTCGTATTTAGTGTCACAATTTATACATAGGTTTAACTAACAAGTACGCACTTGAAGCCTAACTGATATATATATATGGCTTCTGCACAGCATCTCCATCATCATTATCAGTACATCCTACGCAGGTGAGTTAGGATGCACTTGATCCCAGGAAGGTATCTATCCTTCAAACCAGAGGTGTGCTTCAAACTAACAACAGTACATAATATCCAACAAAAGAGGGTCGTGCTACAGCAGTAGAATACATGGCTCAGTCTAGATATCAGCGCGAATCAAGTTGTGCATATTTGTTGTTGGCATGAACCACATCGCCGCATGTCGGGTTTGCAAAAGCCATCCATCGCATGGAAGCTTGATGCCTTTCACACACTGAAGATTATCTGGCAACAAGCTGTGTCGACGAATCTCTGGATATGGTGATTCATGAAACCCATGGTATGATGTGTAAGCACAGCCCCCCCTCGCGAATGGAAGTTGCATAGCACAGTAATCATCGCCAGTGATATGATCGATGATTGGTTGGATGATTGGATAATTGAGCCCGAGGAACAAGGAGTGGTTGCCGAGGCTGTAAACTCACCTCCAATTGAATACGCCTGGCCCAACGGAGCTGGGATCTTTCTCGAACACGAAGCAGCCATAGCCATCAATGTCACGAACGCCCCATGCATTGTACTGCATGTGGTTTGATGTAATGGTTTGGTCAATTTGGTACTTGCGAATGAGCATTAAATGACCGCCGTCAGTTGAACGAGCGATAAACCACCACCCATTGGCTGGTATGATTCCAGGTCCTGGAATCATGAAGGCCAGCGCATTTGCGTCTGCTGCAACAATTCAAATTGGAGACCAAAAGGACAAAAATAAACAATCATGTTCAGAGTATGTGTGGAATTAAGATTATTATAACAGTGACACATATCATAGACATAGAATTGCAATGCCATGGTCATAATCATACCCCAAGTTAAAAAAATAAGCCAATGGCTTTCATATTCTAGCAATATGTCATGGTTCCAACATCATGTAACAATGAGAGGAAAACAGCTATGACAGCGCCTACTCATATTCTACCATAGCACTTACTACTACTGTTCTCATATCAACTCTAAGCAATAACATGCGTTGTTATAAAAATCTTGTAAACGAAAGTAACATATAGCAATCATGATGTTATGCTCATAATATGTATTCTAACAATCATTAGATGCCAATTGTTCTCATATCAACTCTAACAATAACATGTGTGGTCATAAAAATCTAGGAAATGAGAGGAACATATAGCAATGATGTGGTTGTAGACATGCTATGCATTCTAAATTTGTAACAAATGAACAGGCAGTCGTATTCATAAGGTAAAGATGAGATGCGATAGAACAATTACACGACGATAGATTCCACCAGTATAGGCAGCCAATCTGTGCGTCGACCGCGTAAACGATGCCATCGTGCACTATAGCATCAGACAGAAATGTTGCCTCAACAGGATTGATGATGAGCCATAACCATGTATGGAGACCGGATTCCAGATAGACTAATCCCATGTTGAACAAGGCAATGAGCTTGTAATCCATGTAGTCTTCTGATGGTGTGGGCACTTCGCAGATTACAACTTTCTGCATACAGAGGTCGAGCCAAAAGCTTGACGCGTCTCGTGCATAGTAGGCAGGAGTGTCCGACGGGCCGTGAGGCTCGATGGCGGCGGTATCCAACGATGGAAGGGTGATCTCTCGCTGGGTGTAGATATCCACGAGACGTCACGGACTACCAGTGTGGTGGATGAGGACGATCCATTTGGCCTTCATGCCCGCCCAATAGTGGCCGCGCATGAAGGACAGGTGGACGGGTAGTGGTAGCATGTCGAGGGTCACCACGGCAACCTCCGGAGGATCGTCAAGTCGGAGTCTGGGCCACCTGCGAGGATCGGGCATCAGCATGCAGGGTGTCTTGAAAAGAGCCGGCCGGTTGCAGACGAGTAGACGGTACAAAGACACCGAGCATGCGGCCATACGGACGGTGCTGAGTAGGTCCATACGACTACAGATCTGCTCCAAGAGAACATAGGGGAGGGAATTCCAATCGCGGCTCTGCGTGTCAGTCGGTTCTGCCATTGGGGTTTTCGGTGCCTGCGAGCCAGCGGGGAAGTGGATTCGGGCGGGCAAGCGAAGAAGCTTCTCCTCGTGTGACCAAGCAGTGAGCGGGGGGATATGGTACGCGCGAGCTACCAAGGAAGATGGCACGGGCGGGCGAGCAGTGAGCGGGGGTAAATGGTGTGCGGCCGACGATGGGGAAGAGAGGAGGAAGAAGAAGAGATGGCAGTACTGGGTAAGGCTGATTTAGTAACACCAACACGCTGGTTCAGCTTATTAATTACGTGTCCCATTTGCTGCAGCGTGTACTGTCACTTCACTGCGAAGACTAGTTGAATAGTTCTCTCTCACTGAGATGAGGAATAATGGATCGCAAGGACTTCCTTTCTACAGTATCCCTATTCCTCTACGCTCACTTCACTCATTTTGCTCCGTACCTAGTCACTTGTTGAAATCTATAGAAAGACAAATACTCTATGTTTGGGAACAGAGGGGGGCTTTTACTCCGTACTATTTGGGAAAGAGGGAGTATCACCATATGGAGGTAACAGAGGAAGCTTGAAATATGAACATGTCAATGGGAGGGAGTAAGCCCCATGCATGCATGCAACATGCAACACTCACACGTACACATGGACGCACGCAACACTCACATACCCATGCGGCACACAGCACATGACGCAACACACACGCTCATGCTCAAGTGCTCAACCTACTCCCTACGCCCGTGAAAGACTGTACATTTAGAGATTAACACATTGACCAGGGCATAATTAACGCCCAAAAGTAGCAGACTTATGTGTGCATGCGACCATTGAGATAAGAAGATTAAATGAAGGCCGTTGCATGCTGTAATTAAGGATAGACATGTAGCCTATACCTAGAGGACAAGTTGGTGCATTAGTCAATCAATGTCGATTTAGATTAAAGGCTAAATGCATTGGAAGTGTAGATGTACATCATGTACTACACTCTTTGTTTTATAGCCGATGTACACTCTTTGTTGGAAGACCGAGGGAGGACACGTGCATGCACTCACATACACAGCCAGGGCGGTTCGCGCGTAAGGGTTGGACTCGTGTCGTGCCTGCATAAAGTTTTGTTTAACTGATTTCTTTGCTCTGCCAACTAACAGGTGGGACCCAGAAACCAGGTGACAATTTAACCAGTCAACAAAGTGCCACGTCGACTATGTGGCCGGTCAGTAGGGTGCAATATGGTGCTCTACGATGAGCTAGCGATCGTATAATCGCCGTAAAACTATATATAGTGACCGTAAAGAGCGTATTGTTATATATGTTGACCGCCAGTGTATTTTTCTCGTTTCAAATTAAGCCATATTAATCGGAAAGGATGCAGTATGGACTACTACTACTAGTACTAGTACTGCTTTGATGTGTCCCATCAACTCACCGAACGAAGAGAAGCTTGCTTACTACGCCTCTCCCTCGCCCACGCACGCGGTGGTTCGCAGGACGAGGAGAGGGTTTTGACTACAGCGCCCTCTCCCTCTCCCTCGCCCTCGCCCTCGCCCTCGCGGAGGACGTGCAGCAGTTCAATCGGTGTCAGATTTCCAGAAGCATATTGTACTATAGTATCATCATTGTTGGACCTTCCGAAGAGGCGATGAGCCAAGTGCAAGGTTCACACGAGTACGAACTATTGAACCTCCCGAAGAGGCAAAGAGCCAAGCGCAAGGTTTTATAGGAGTTGTCGTCCTAGTAGGAGTGTATTACAACTATAGCGAACGATGCTACTGTATGATACCGCCACGTCACGTATATCCAAAGATGTGCCACCTTTTTTCTCAAAGAGCGTGTTGGAGCCCATGCAACAACCACACAAGTTGCACGTACACATAACACATTTACTAGTAATAAATTCTAAAAGACAAATGCCAGTATGCCACACAAGTTCATCTCCAATTCATGTGATAAATTTGTGCATGACTAGTCTACATATATTCACACTGCTACCGTTCACAATTACCGTACTCCACTTACACGTTATAGATGGGCTACATGTCCTCCTCCAGGTTCCCGTCCCAGGTGTTCTTCATGGATGGCATGATCCATACAGGTGGGCAACGGGAATCATTGTCGCAGCTTTCTAGTCTAGTTCCACACGATGGCGACTCATCCAAGCTGAAGTGGCATAAATCAGGGATAGCGTGTCCCAGCATGTCGTTCATCTGGCGGTGCGCACTGAAGACACAACCATGCTTCATGAACGGCAGGCCTTCCGTGTCGTGCACAAAAGGTGGCATCCGCTTCACAATGGGGTAGTTATCCCCGATGAAAAGTGAGTACTCTCCAAGAGTGTTCCTCGGCACCCATGTAGCATCACGGGGGTCGAACTCGGCATCGTTCATCTGGTACACGCGGCATCCCAGATCTGGACACATGGTGACGTACATAGTCAAGGTCCATGCATAATAATGTTGTGCTCAAATATGGCGGTCAGTAATACTGTGCAGCAAATAGTACTACTCCGGTATAGAGGAAGTAAAATAACCGGCTTATTATATATAGAAACTCTTGGCTACATGGATGAGATAGTAAGACATGGGAAAACTAAAATGGTGGCAGCTAGTGGGTTCAAGTCTTCAAGGGCCTAGCTATCTATAAGCGTCCTCCAAGGTAAAAATACTGCTACTGGTACTACAAAGTATACTACTAGTACAACAATGAAAGAGAAGGCAAGAGGGTTAAAAAATGGAATACCTGGGTAGATGGTGACGGTCCGATTGTGTTAGATTGTGTGACCATGTTGCACATCAGTGGTACCATGGGTAACGACTGCTAAGATAGTTGATCCCAATATGCCAAAGTCAGCTACAAGGCTCCAGGTTAGACCGAATCGCAGATGCAAATGCACATCCAGGATCGGCGATCTTATTTTGATTGGGGGATGACTGGTCCCTGCAAAATAATGGAGTACCGTTAGGGATGAAAATGATGGTTTGTGCATTCGGTTTGTAATCTCCCGTACCATAGGATGGAAACTAGATGAAACAAGTCCCCTGACTTGTCACCGCGAAGATGCAGCCTAGATGGTGCACGACGTCTTCGAACGTGTAGGGGTACAAGTCTGCTGCCGCCAACATGCGCCAGCCTCTGCCGTGACTGCCTCTTGCATTGATGGCAATCCTTATGTCGAACACCGCAATGAGATAGTAATCGTCGTAGCCGCGTCGCTTTGTCGGTGGGTCCTCAATTGCTATCTTCTTCAATCTCATGTAGGCATCATCATACGTATTCAAGCCCAGCCAGTCCGGAAGGCCGATCCCAATGGTGGAGAAGGGGTCTACCGGAACGGCCGCACTTCTGTGGATGTTGTGCAAAATGATGGTGGTATCCGGCCAGAGGTATGCAAGCCAATCTTCGTTGGCACCGACCCAGACCTATATATAAGACGGTGGGCACCAGAGAAATTACGGGATGGAAATGGAATAACTAAGTACTACATGATCGAACTCCATTACTGACCTGCTCATCGAAAAAAATCTGACCACCTCTCAACGTCGGCAACTCTAGCGGAGTCAACGTGCAACCATGTCCAGGGAGCGGTGGACTGTTCAAAGGATTGTCCCATAGAAGAAGCTTCTCCTCGAGGACGCATGGAAGACCAACAAGCATGGCCTGTTTAAGGAGCGTCTTGAAAAAGTTGGTGCAGGAAGCACCGAGTCTTGCGGCGGTGAGGACGTCGGAGCGGCGTGCGATTTCTCCCACAGGATCGTCGTCCAAGGTCTCCCAGCCCCGACGAGGAGGAGAACCGCCTGGCGAATCCATGGGAGCAGCGACGAACTGCCTTCTCTTCGGGGGGAGGGGAACTGGCGAGGAGGAGATAAGAGCATAGTAACCGCAGGGCCTCGTCCCTTCCAACTGTAGATCATTCCTCAGCGAAGGGGTGAGGCTATTATTTACTACTAGTACTCCCTCCGTCCAGGTGCATAGGGCACCTAAGAAATGGCACCGTGAACTAGGCATATGTTGATTGGACGCTCATCACGTTTTTCTCTCCCTCTAGTTAATACCGCATTAATTGTAATGATGGTAGGACTAACCATGCATAGGCTAACAGATTGTTTCACACAATTCTTTAGGTCCAGCTTGCATGCATGCAAAGAAAAAGTAAATGGTAGAGGCGGCTGATTGGTTTGCATATGGAAGGGAGATAAATGTGAAGCTGAAAACGCTAAGTGCATTGGGGTAGGCATACGAGTCATTAGTGCTAACTAATGAAGGGCGACTAATATACTTGAAAATCCTAAATTCTCTTAGGTGCCTTATGCACCTGGACAGAGGGAGTACTAGCATTATGGAACGTTATGGGATTGCATTATACTGTAAATAATAGCACTAGTAAAAAAATTTTGGCACTAGGTAGTAGTTTTTGGCGACGATTAAGAAATTTTGGGTATGTTTTTTCCATTTTTTGTACACGCCAACTACTGTCAAAAAACGTCTTACATTATGTGACGGAGGAGTACGTACTCATACAGTAGCAGTAGTAGTACTACTTTTCTCAACTAGTAGTGCGATGTACTGTACTTCTAGTCTAGTCTAGTATATTGCACCAGTTTTGAACTCTTGAATCTCAGGGCCAAGGAGCTACAGTTGGAAGTGGAGGGTACTACTGTTCTCTAGAACCATCGCTGTACTATCAATGCAGGGGAAGTACACCTGCATATTGTCCTAGTGGGTACTCTCGGTGCTCTATTCAGACGCTCCTCTCATGTAGCTGGCCTACTCAGCCGCTCCTCTCACGCACACACTAGCAGCCTGTTTATCAGCGACGGTTACTGTGGGGGCAGAACATTTGAGTTATTTGATACAGCGAGACTAGGCTTTTCACTTCCATTTGTGGAGGTGCAATGGATCTCGTCGACTTTGTTAGTAGTTCCTCCTTTATGAATGAGATAAAGCAAAGCTTTTGCCTCCGTTTAAAAAAAAACATGTCAAGAGGAATTTCTTTTATAGTAGAGCCGATAATGGAGTGAAGTCCATGCTTGTAACGCCACAAGCTACAGAGTAGTACTAGAGCACTTTACGTACAGAGCCATATTGCATAGTTCCCAATGCCCCGCTAGGCTTTTCCGGCTCCTCGGGCTTAATTGGGAGGCGCTAGTTTAAATATGCTACTAGCTGATGAGGAAGCTGCAAGCGAGGTACGGCTAGGGCGAGCACGTGAGCCACGGGATGCTGGGAAGGAAAACCCGTTCACGTGGCTAGGCTGTCTAGTGCACCCAGATTGTGGGGCCGCACGTCCGTTTGACTTCAAAACTCAAATTACCCGTGTAAAATATTTGCTCGCAGTGAAGTGTAGTAGTACTATTTTAAAAAAGGGCCGTCGTGCGTTTGGCCAGGATCGAACCCACAAAACGAGGTATACACTCCCGTGACCACTAGTAGTACTCGTTGGAGTACAACGCAACCTAGAATCACCTTTTGTCGCTAGTAGTACGTACATTGTTCCTTAAAAGAAACCCCTAAGAGCATGGTTAATAGTATAGCCACCTGCAGGCTATAAGCCAGTGCCATGTCATCTACAGCCCATCTTATAGCCAACATGTACAATAATAGATCAAAAGAGTGTACTACTTTTTTTATTATGTAGCCCACTTCTCATTCTCACAAAGTGCCTAGGAGCACGTGCTAGAGCTGGCTCTTCACGAAGAGCCCGCTTACCTTCTCTTTCCTCTTCTCTTTCCTCCAACTAAGCAGAAATATACTAGTTTATTTCTTATAGCCCGCTGACTCAGCTCTATTGTACTTGCTCTAATAATGCAAGAAACCACTAAAATGCCAAGAAATTACTACCACTTGCATACGTGGCAGACTTAAGAGAAGACTACCTTATCAACCATTGTACATGCTCTTACCAACAAAAATCCTCGAGTGACCTCCTACCTCCGGCCCGTCCACCTAGTCATCCTCGGCCATGGGACGCAGCTACCGCCGTTGGCAGAAGGCAAGGTCAAACCGCCGGTGGTGTGGAGCCCATGTTGCGGCAGCCCGGATGCTAGCTCTGTCCGGCGCTCGTGGCCGCTAGCTAGCCAAGATAGCTCCCTCCAGCTGCTTGTCTGCAAGGTTTTCTAGCTAGATTGGCACGACAGCGCGGCGGCTTGCTCGCGCGCGCCGCGCTAAGGCCAGCCATCTGGCTCGAGCGAAGGCCAGTGCGGCGGCTTTCTTGCTCATGAGTCATGCTCGGGCCAGCCTGCTAACCCATGCGGAGGCCAGCGCGGCGTCCGGCCCGTCCGGTGGAGCGGCGGCCAACTCGCTCATCACCGGCGCCACCGACGAACACGCATCAATACTGTTTGAAGTAATGTTCAGGAAAAATAATGATTTGAGGGGGAATAACATGATAGAAGGTCAAATGTGGGTCCCTCGTGTCAACGGTCAAACAAAATGTGTTGGTTTAAGTTGCCTCGTCAGCACGGACGTGTGGGCCAACCCTGTCATAAATGGGTTTAAGCGAACCTAATCGGTAGGAGTACTAGGTAGTTTTTGACTTGGATTAAGAAATTTTGGGTATGTTTTTGCTATTTTTTATACAATAGATTCTTCCTAGGGCTGGTTGAAAGTGGTAGTTTTTTGTTAAATACTCTACATATTGTAAGTAGGAGTGAAAGTTAAGCTTTGGAAGCCAATAAGCAAGGCTAGTTACATAGTGCATATGTGTACATGATTGAAAGTAAATATCAACCATGAGTGACTAATATCTTGATGGAAAACTCGAAACTATGGAATACTAGGAAAAAATGCATGGTTGGAAATACTAGCAATGTTCATGTCCATTGCAACGAATCATAATTACAATAATACTTATTCACAAACTTGGCACAAAACACTCTAATTTTGATATACATATGTCACTAGAGATCTATTATGTTTCAATGAATATATTCCTTGGGCTGTTTTGGTGAGGTCAGGGAGGGATGTGGTTGGTTTTAAGATACTAATTATGGGTTTTTCTGCAAATTGGTAGACAAGTGGGATGTTGGTGAGAAAAGGCAACAACTTACCTCACAACCGTTAGATGTAGATCTAATGGTCAGAAACGACGGATGGCAGACACACAAGCATCACCAACTTAGTCTTGTGTAGGAGTACTAGCAAGATCTGTGCATTGCACGGAACATCAAGATGCATTTTTTTATAAAACACTTGTTGTGATTGACCCTTGCAGGAGTAATCCATGTGTAAAAACTAATGATATCTCGAGAAATATGAGATAAGGTGAAGAGGAGTGGGTGTGGTGGTGGTTGGTGGTCGGACTGAGCGGAGGCATTGGGATTGACGACGCCGGTAGTGGCCACTAGGACAATTTGTTCCAAAGTCTTCCTTTCTTAATTGCTCAAAAATGAGGTTTGTTGGAGATAAGGATGAATGAGGGAAGGCCTTGTCTGCAAATGTGGAGAGGGGTGCGGGCATCTTTTAATTTAATTTGCATCCGTCAGATATAGATCGGACGGTCTATATTGCAAGATGGCACACGTACCATCATCATCAACTCGGTTTTTTAGAAGAGAAGAAATATAAGTATGGAGATACAAACGTATTATCGACACTTGCTTCCATAAACTAGCATATGCATTCTATTCAACGCCTCGGCATGTGGGGCCTTAGCACAACAAAGATTTTCCCGTCGCCAACAAGGAGGGGGTGACGATGGCGCGCTTTTTGGCTTGCTCTAGACCTAGTAGTCATACTAGGTGGTCTAAGCACATGTAGATTTATTCTTTTTCACGTCTCGTGTTCGCCGTACTGCCACGACTGTTAATGAATAGACGGTAAGTTATTCATGGGGAAACCCTTGTTGAGCGTGTTTGCGAGAGAGAGAGAGACAGTGTGCGTGTGTGATATGTTAGAGACTGAGGCAATTATAACAGATTCTTTGTGTCTATGTGTGTGGAGGATAGAGAGAGACATGTACATGGGGCTTTGTGTTGTGTAACATGGAGACACATATACATAATTAGAGAGTGAGTGTGTGAGATACACATGCGGACATGAGGAGAGATGAGGATCCAGATAAATGGGTGTTTGTGCGTGTCTGTGTGTGTTTGTGCACGTGTTTGTGTGTGAGAGGGAGAGAGTGTATGTGGAGTAGAGAGACCACTGATGATGTAAACCTAGTATAAGGGAAGGAGGAATGGTGTGACATGTGTAGTAGCGAGATAGCACGGGCGCAGGCGGGGGGAGCAGACTATTTGGAAGAGACATTGAGTGTTTGTGTGGGAGAGGGGTGTGAGAGCGAGAGAAAGAGAGAGCTAGCGACGGAGAGAGAGAGAGGGAGAGAGAGAGAGAGGAAGAGAGGGGGCGAGAAGGGTCGTTTGTGTCGATAAATGGCGTATAGATAGGGAGACAATGTTGATGTTGTCCGAAATTGGCCTATGAACGGAGACGCAAGGGAAGCGAGTCATTGTGTGTGTGATAGGGACTTCATGGGAGATCTAGAATAGATGGTGTAGAGAACAATGTGCGAAATAGAGAATGATTATACATTAGGGAGCTATGCAAAGAGTCATGACATATATGTATACAGGGAAGGAGCTGGGGCGGGTCCGCATGTGGGAGAGATAGAAAGAGGAGAGTGGTGCACAAGGAGACAAAGTGTGCTTGTTTGCAGTGGGGGTGGTGTGTGAGGTGAGTGCACGAGAACCACATAACTAGGGAGATAGATGTTTGGGGGCGACGTTTTGTGTGTATGGGAAATGTACACTCTACATAGTGTGTGTGCTTGGGTAAGAGAGATAGCGGGAGACCTAGAGAGTGAGGGAAGAGATGTGTGCATGCCCGAGAGACAAAGTGATAGAGACCTATGTCGGGGTCCGGACTTTACAAGAGAGAGGGGTGTTAATGTGCTCGTGTGTTGGTGTTTGGGGGAGAGAACGACTTCTCTATGTGTGTGTGTGTGGTGGGGGGGGGGTTGACTTCAGATAAAGAGTGAGGGTGTCTATATTTGAGGGACTTTAGTGTAATTGAGATATTGTGCACTCATGGTTGATCAATTTATTTCATAGTTTGTACTATGAGATAACGATACTTTTGAACATGCATGATATACCTTGATGTACCAGAATTACAAACCTAAGATTGGAATTTTGGAATTCGACTCCATCATTAGCTTTTGTAATTCATTTAAGCGGAGGTACATTTTTAAGCCGGGAATTCATGATTTCAAATTCATATATCAAACCTAGTGATATACACATACGAGCATGTTCAAACTTTATAATCATCCACTTTATTCATACGCATACACATTTTTTATTTTGTCATCATATTTAGGATAAACACATTTGGAATTTCATTTGAATTGGACTGTATGATGGTATTTGCTTGTAGTAGCTCAATGATCCATATTTGAATTGAATGGACAATCTAAGTTTTGAGTTGGAGACACTGATTTTCAAAACTTGCACATTTTTTTGCATGCAAAACAAACAAATTGTCGGCCATGATATCATAGTCGGCCGTACGAGAGTAGAATACTTATAATTTTAGGCGCCAAAAGCTTTCAAACTTCCCGCTCACATCGAAATATCAGGCGCCCGAAAGTTTAGCCCTGCGATATTCCTGTTTTACCCCTGCCACATGAACGGAAAAAGGCTGCTTTGGTAACTCCATTGTTTTCCCCTCTTTGCCCCCAACATTCTTCCCCAGAGCCCCTCCCCTTCCCCTCCTCGACTTCCCTAACCACGACAAGCCGCCGAATCTAGTCCTCCGCCGCAGCGGTGGACCTCACACCCCGCCGGATCTACCTTCCGCACCTTGGAACCCCTAACTACCAACTCACCACTTCACCGGAGCCGCCTCAGCGACTGGCTTGTCCACCGCTCCAGATCTCCTTGACCGCGATCATGGTCCACCGCACCAGATCTGATTAACCACCGCACCTTGGACTCCCTCGTCCGCCCCCTTCGCTGGCCCTTCATACAAGCCCTCGCCCGCTGCAACAGATCCGCCTCACTGAAAGCACTGTACAACGCGCCCGCCGAAGCCTTCGTCCACTGCATCGGACCCGCTCCACGGACGCCATATTCAACTCCACCGGCCCTGCTTTACCGACGCCGCAGCCTCGTCAGGTTATTTCGATTTGTACTCCTTCGGTTTTTCTCTTTATCGTGCAACTGTTCACTTACCACAGATGAGCTTTCTTGTATGTCAATAGGCGCCGCAACAGTAGCACCGGAGCCTCTTCAGCGACGGCGACAGCCATCCCAAACTCAACCGCAACACGAGCACCATCGACGATCCTTAGCTATCAAGTATGACAATGATACCCATACGCCGCCGAGAATCAGGTACTATTATCCAATGGCCGGCGCCTATGTTCACTTTCCTAGCATAAGCACCGCACCTTTGAATTTCTTCAGGGCATCATTCAGTTTTTCATGAGACGCGTTATTCTTCTTGCACCTGTAGGGCCATACTTCTGGCAGTGAACATGTTACATGTGCTAAATTACATACCAGTGCACATATAGTTAATATGCTTTAGTTTTGTTCTGATGCCACCTGTTGGTTCCATTAGATTTCTTAATGTTCTCTATGCTTAATTACACATCAACAAACTAGCATGTGGTTCCGCTGCTTTTTGTTCATTTTACCCTACATTTTCTGATGCCAGCTATTACATCACTGCTCCCAGCCTCTGTTCATTAATTGTTTGTGTGTTCTGGATCTTCCCAAGTTGCATGACTAATTTGATGCTTCTATTAATTATGGAGCTGCCAACCCCATTAAGCAAAATATTTGTTCTTTTGGGGCTGGCACCTCGAACAAGCATAAAAATAGAGGGAAGCAGATATATTGTCGTGTATGCACACACCCTTCTTTCATTAGTTTGTATGAACCATTGATGATCAATTCGGACGAGTGCATGCAATTAAAATTAATTTTACCTAAATAGATGGTGCAGAATAAACTACAACAACTAGATTTGCAACCACGGGAAGCTGACGATATCTCCAAAGAACATTGCAATAGCAGCTAGGCTTCACAGCAACATATGGTAAGCCAGTGTGTTTTAGTACAAGTGAAATGTAATGCGAATGGGTTGCTTTCTTGGCTTGTGCCCTCAACGTGTAATCCTACTGAATTACAAATAGTTCAGTTGCCTGCTTTGCTGTATTGCTTGATTCGAATGCTTATTTGTTGTTACACTATACCTGAGTTGGCCAATATGTCAGCAGTGGTTGCTGTACTATCGTAAAGAAATGCATGCCTATTTCATTTGAGTCCTTAACTTTTCCTCTCAACTTCATCACAAGACTGTCTTCATAGTTTATATGAGGCCACACTGTTAATTGCTTCCTCAGATTATTTCAACTGCTTAGATGCCTTGGCAACTTAAATATAGCGGTTGTACACTCCCTTTCAACTAGGGATGTCAACTGGGTCCCGTTTAATCCCGATTAAAGTCCACTAGTGGTATGATAGTTCAAAAGAGTTTTTGTTTTTTGAGGAAAAGGAACTAGGGAGGTAGAAAAAACTAACTAGATGGGACTGGCGGATGTCGTTTATTTGCCACTTACATCCCTAGTTTCATCTTACCATTTTAATTTCTTTTCGGCTGATGCTGCTTCGAACCATTTAAATATAGTTTGCCATGCTCAGCAATAATTCGTCCGTCGTTTACAATGTAAGCTTACTGCCTGGATCATACGATAACTATCTCTTACTGATGTCCAGCGGAAACCTTTCAGGATGCCGTTCACACTAGGACACAATGTACAACCCCAGAATCTATTTGTGGAAGCAATGCGCCATCCATGTTACCAGATGGTAGCAGTTCAGAGGAAACACCACCGGAGAGCAGTATGAGCACAGATATTATAGTGCTTGAGGCTCTACTAGAGGCAAAAAGAGATGGTGTGGCTGCCATGAATGAGGTAATCTTTATCTTGAGGCTGGAAATTACGGAATTAGTGGCATGCATTATGCAAGCAACCCAAGAATTGGAGGAAGTAAGATTGTTGCATTTGAAGACGGAGGAGGTCCTATTGTTTCTGCTATCTGAAGCCCAAGGTAATCCCAGTTCTTCTTTAGATACCAGGTGAAATTGTCATTAGATTATTGTACTTGCATGTTGTGTCATGTCTCTGAATGGATTATGTTGCAAGACCCCCTATGTTGTCCATGTGTTGTAATGATCCGAATTTTTTAGGCGAGGTAATCCTCAGTACTTGTATGATTGACATAAGGTGAACTGTTTTTCGTGTGAGCATATTGTATTGGATGAAATAACTGTTTGACTCAGAGTGTATCCAACCTACTGAATTCGAAGATCACGACATTTCTAAATCATAATCATATATAAAGGTGGAATAAATCTTTGTTGTGGTTTTGAACAAATAAATAACAAAACGTATAATTATCTGTGGATATTTGTAATCGAATACAAATTGGATTTGAATTTAGTTTGCCAGGTCCCAGGGCAAACGTGAATGCTAATTCTCCCAAGTTTTGAACGAAGCGGCTAAACACCCACTATAATTTGTGGGCTGCCCGAAGCAAGTGTCTGCGAGATGGAAATTATTGTCTACCCCTAACACTTGACATCCTTATCGACCGGATTTACACTGCTGTCGATAGGGGTAGACTAGTAACTTCAATCAGATGTGACACGACGGCCTCTGAGCCCATTCAGACACGGTGGGCGCCAAACGTGGGCGGCAAAACACATTTGATTCAAGCTTGTCTGAAAGACATGTGTCTCTTCCTCCATTTCCCCATTCATACACTGTGGGCGGCAAAACAAACTCTCCTCATTCGAAATCGATGTAGACTAATATTTTAAATAGGGGCAGATGTGTAACTTCCATCAAAGGTGACACAACCGCCCTACCTGTCAGTCCCGTTCATACACCGTGGGCGCCAACCGTGGGCGGGAAAACACCCTCTCCTCGCCCGAAATAGTTAACGGCAAATATTTGGGAGATGCGAGATTACCGTCCTATCCCCAACTGACGAGATGTCCGAAATTTGAAACGAGGGATAAGTTCGTAACTTTCCCCCATTTCAGAGAAGCGCGTCCCAAAGTTTGAGATCCCCTCCCCTCCATTTCCCTATTCATACACCGTCGGTGGCACGACAACCTCCGCACTGCGGCCAGCCTCCTCCGTCCGCCGCCCCATCCTCCACCTTGCCGGAGCCGCTACCCCTACCCGGTCATCCACTTCAAGAGATGGACGTCTCTCATCCACGGCGCTGGACCAGGATCCTCTCGCTTCATCAACGCTTTTGTCCACCTTGTCGTTGCCGCTCCTACGACCGCCTCGTCCACGGCAACAGGATATATCCCCCGACCCGGCCGTCTGCCATCTAAAGTCTTCTTCCCCGCCGCCGACAGCCATCGCACCTGCAGCACCCTCAACATATCATCATAGGCCTACACGGCGTCGCAAGAGAGGTGGTACTCTTCCATATGTTCTTAAGTTATTGATCTCACCCAGAAAATAGATCGTAATTTGTTTACTGTACTTTTCTTGTCCGTACCAAATCGTAGTGGCTATTTGAAAGCAAACATTGGTTGCGAAGTTGCTTTGTCCAGTTTGCACCTTCAGATCCGCCATGGCACGGGCACTATACTCGTAAAGCTTATGGTTTGCCCCCTTTATATTCACTACCATCATCATAGGTGCTTCATGTCGTGCTAGCACTGCTCCTCAAGACCTCAACCCAAAGCTTACGTGTTGAAATATGAATCTGATATGATGCTCATATCACTAAAACAGAGAATGTTTAATTGGTCACCTAATGTTCCTATATTCGTTTCAAAAAGCATGTGCGCCACCCACTGGTCCAGCTAGTTCCACTTTCCTGATTTTTCTCTTGATGCTTAGGGTTTTCCCCTTTTATCTACTCTACCATGATCTGCGTAGGTGCTTTCTGTCGGACTAGCATTACTCCACCCTTCAAGCTAAACAACACAACACTCAGAATTCGAAAGCTTAGTTGTTCAAATATGATTGTGATATGATACTGATATTAGTTAATCGACACATTTAATTGGTTAGCTAAAGGTCCCACTTGAGTTTCCAAATGCATGTCGCGACATATAGAGAGACAGCATAATTGCATTTCTTTGTCACTTGTTGACCGTACTTTCTTGTCCATACCAAATCTTAGTGGTTATTTCAAAGCAAACATCGGTTGCTAACTACCCTTTGCGCGGTTTGCAGCTTCAGATCTGCCATCCCACTACCACGGTCAACACTATACTCATCATGCTTATGTTTTCCCCATTTTATGATGACCACAATCAGCCTACGTGGTTCGTGTCGTAATAGCACTGCTCCACCCATCGAGCTAAACAAGCTTAGTTGTACAAATTCATATCTGATATTATTGCTGATATTAGTAAAACTAAGAGATGTTTAATTGGTTAGCTAAATGTTCCTACTTTAGTTATGAAATGCATGTGAGGCACATATGGAGAGACCGGAAAGAATAGTATTTCTCTGTGCGCTCTGGTTCATCATGGGTGGCCAACCAACATTTTATTGAAATACTTGTAATATCTTTAATCTGCTTGCTCTTCTGCTCTTCTTTAAGATGATACTCTTCTCTTGCGGTCGACTGGTCAGGTCGAGTTGTTCTCCCTTAGTATATTTTGAATCTGTCAGGTCAGGTCGACTTGTTCTTCTTTACAATATGTTGAAGCTATCATCTGCGAAGTGTCATCACTTCTGGAGCTCTCATATTTTGAGTAGTAGGCCACATTATATTAATGCACACAACAAATTACAACATGCATGGCATCTTTTAAAAGAATTGCAGAGATTGCACAAAGGGGTTTACAGGGAGGCAGTATTGGATTAGAATCACTTCTGTATTACAAAGAAAATCTCACTTGTTTTTATGTTTTCATGCATGTCAGATATTGAACATTATCAAAATGAATATGAGAATGGGCGCACGAGAGGAATATTGCATAACGATCCACTGGCTAACAAACTTGGCATGGTGGAGGATGGCCTATCTTATTCACCCATCAAGGTGCTTGCTCTAACTTTGCAAAGTTGTATTGGTCGCACATATTTTGTATCTGACCTCTTGCATTACTTCTACTTTGTTACACCATCTGCTTAGTTTAAGCATCATATATGAGTATATGCCATACCTATCCATTTTCTGTACCTATTCCATGTGTCGTCACACTATGTTTTTCTAGTCAAATGTTGTTCTTTCGTAATAGATGTCCAAAAGGAAGAGGGTGAGTGCAGATCCTCAAGGAGTACAAACTAGGTATTTGGAAAAGGTAGTGATACCTGTTAAATCAGATAGATCAGCAGCCACAGAAAACACAGGCCCAACTGTACCACACTTTACCCCTACTCCACTGGCCAAACCCCTATTAGAACTGCTGGGAGCCCAGCGTCAGGTACTGTCTATGATATCAATTCAAAATTTGAACTCCTAAATTTCTGCTTGTGCCTTACCTTCTCTCTTGTATGAAAACTAATTTCAGATAAATCTCCTTGCTCAAAGGATCATACGATCTCAAAACAATAATGGGCTCTGCATTGCTCTTGTCAGTACCTCTCTCCCTTTTGCCTTGTAACACTGTACTTAATTAATTGCTATTTGATTATGTATCATCAGTCTGCACCTGAGCTTCATTATCCTCTATTTCTTCCAATATTATTTGATCTATATTTACTCTTTGCAAAATGTAGAATAATGGCAACTCTTATAAAGAATTTTCTTTGGGGAATTTATTGAATTATCCTTCCATCAACATGGAGAAGGGCTTTGTCCAGCCCGTGTTAACATGTAATGTAAGTTCATCAATCTCAAGCCTTCAAACTTTGTTCTAGTATAGATTTGGATAGGCATAATTTCATCCACTGTTGTTTGCTTCGCTGTTTACATCTGATTGGATGTTTGCAACAACTACGAGTTTCAAATTGTAGTTGTAAAAACGTGTTCCTTATGCAGAACAGATCCATTTATTTTCTTATATAATTGTGAAACCTGTTACGTGTCTCCTTGTTTCTCTTTCAGACTCGTATCTCTTACGCCAGGAAGAACTTTAGGGAAGATAGTGAGCCAAACAATCTTGACGACAGCGAGATGACCCCAAGGTCCTGTCTTGATGAAGACAGTGAGTTGAAGCTACTCACCAGCAGGTGTGAGACAACCTATGTGCAGTCGCTGCCTCAATCAGTTCGACTTCTTCAGTCTAAACTTAAAGCGGAAAGGCTTGCTTCAGCTCAGCTCCGCCTTGAAGTCAAAGATGCAATGAAGATGTCAGAGGACTGCCGTGCGCACCATCATGCCTTAAATCTAGTGTTGATGCATCTATCGTTGACACAACTGAGGTCTACTTAGCTTCTTCAGCTGTTTGGGGGGCCCGACCTGGCCAGGCCTAGTGCCTTCTGAAGTGCTCTCAGTTTTGTATATTCTATTGTTAGTGCGTTTATTTGCACTGGTGGCGAACTTTGATGCCTAGTGGATGTTATGTGTGTGATAACCGTGATAGCCTAGCGTAAGTTTCTTGCTTATTTATTTCCTTGTTGTCTTGTTTATTTGTTTTCTTGTAGTCATTGCAGTTCTTTTTCCACGGTTTGCTAGTGGCTGCAATAACCTATTTTCTAAATTAGGCCACAATAACCATGGGCTAATATTTACAATAGTGACAGTGGGCGTCCTACGGGCCGTAGAAACAATGGTTCTTCTACGGGCCGTACAAACAATGGGCCTTCTACGGGCCGTAGAAACAATGGGCCTTCTATGGGCCGTATCATCAATGGGCCTTCTACGGCCAGTATGATCGATTGGCCAAACATGGGCTAGTAACAGGCCACATTATGGCCGTAAACGGGCTAGAGTTGGAATCATCCGTTCATGGGCCGACCATAACGGGCCATCGTTAATAGGCCGTATTTGATGATGCTATGAAAACGGCCCAACGTATCAATGGACCACAAACGGGCCGACTGTAACCACGGGTTGAATTTGGCCCACAAGCAAAAAATGACAGTAACGGGCCGTAAGTAAACGAATGCTGGAAATGAGCCCAAGAATAAATGGGCTCTGAGAAGGCCAAAAGATAACATGGGCTGGAAAACGGCCCAACGGAATAACGGGCCATTAATGGGTATAAAGTGATACACTGTTCATTACGGGCCAGTTTCACCACGGGCCGTTAATGGGTGTAAAGTGATACACTGTTCATTACGGGCCAGTTTCACCACAGGCTGTTAATAGGCCAAGAGTTACATAGGGCCTCATATGGGCCGAAAGACGTCATGGGCCATACATGGGCCATAAGTGAAAACGGGCTAGAATCATATTGGGTGGCCTAGATGATGCTACTGGGCCTAATTCGGATAGGGCATAACGGGCCTTGGGTTAGCGGGCTGTAAATGGGCTATATGCGAACAGGCCGTTAACAGGCTTTACATGGGCCGGACCGCCACCTTTTGAACAAGTCAAACAGACCGGCCTTTTCACAGGAATGGGCCTCTGTTGGGCCGTGCCATGTGTCGACGTATCATAGGCGCCTTCTGTCCAATGAGTGGATGAGATCTGTCCCAACGATGAGCCAACATGTGTTTCCTCCATCCAATGATGATTTTACACGTGGAAAATCCCCATTGGTCGGGGCTGTTAATGGGTTATCGGATCCAAAACCCAACCCGATAGCTTAACGACGTTCCGTTACGGTGGATGCCACGTGTCGGTCACCCTTGACGAAAGAACTTCTGTGATGCGGGATTTATCGTCATGGAAGTGGACACTTCCGTGATGATAATTTTGGTAATGTCATGGAACTCTTCTATGACAGCACAGGTATGACTATCTTGATTCTGTCATAAAATCGTCATGGATGTACATCCATGACAGAAAATGCGACCTACTGTGACAAACACGTATCATCATGGAAGTGTATTTTTGTAGTGCAGGCAGCTTATGATGCTGATAATAAGAATGTGAAAGCACTGATTAATCAAGAAGTGGATCTCATCCCACCGACTCATAAGCATACCTTCGCTCCTGATATTGACCCATCAAGTCTTATAGACGACGAGGCTGTGTTTAGAGCTTTGACCGGTATCAACTGGGCTACGCCTGACTTCCAGCCAATGGATAATCAAGGATCTGAAGAAGAAGAAGAAGCGTAGGATAACCCGGAGGCTACGACCCACCAAGACTAGAAGTCTGAATTCATGAGCTGGTTTACTAGCCATAGCATTTGGATGGTATGTCTTCAAAAGCACTTATACTTTTGGGCCGTCAGGTGCCTTGTAATAGGTTAGTTAAAACAACGATCTGTCGTGCCATCGTGCATGTTTTATTTGCATGACACTACCGATTCAACCTTCGAAGATCTGTCACTTATGCTTATAATACCATTGGTTATGTAGATCATACTTATCATTTTTTCCTGCACACAAACAAAGTACAGGTGCCCTGGCAGTTTACCCCAGGGCGGGTCATAATACCCCATAGAAAAACCACTGGTGACTAAATAGTCCATAACCAGGGCCGCATTATCAAAACCTCATATGATCACAATAAAACAAACATCATACCTATGATCTTTTTTCACACTGCCGGCTTATCATGCATTGTCCAATAAGGGTAACAGCCTAAAGATTGAGAGCACAATGCCCTGTTCAAGTTATTCATACCGCCGACTTACAACACCATATGCAGCAAGGGGCAACATCCCAAAGCTTAGAGCCAGAACTCCAAGCACATAATCATCATACACTGGCGACTTAAAGTCCAAAGCCATGCCGGTTTAACAAAACTTCGGATAGATTCATATATGAACCATAAGGCAACGTGGCCCTAATCAGCTTTCAACCATATAGCATTATGGCAACAAAAGATGAATCTCAAAAAGTACTTACAGCAAAATAAATCAGAAAAAACAAGGCATTCATAGGCTGTGTCGGGGGGATGAACCCCAGGCAGGCAACGGAACCCGGATCCTTTTCAAAAACAACAACAACGCCCCTCGAGCAGACTCATGCTTGGTCGGGTCGCTTGACCCGACCAAACTCCACAACCTGGCCGGACTCCTCAAACTCGGCCCCGACAACCAGCTCAAGATAGCCGAATCAGGCACATCAAGACTTCTCCAACAAGCCAGCTCCACCCTTGGCGCGTTCCTCAACCCGGCCACGGGTCAGCTCCCGTCCCATCCCAGTCGTATGATGGGACGAGTCTCCATCAACCGATGACTGAGGCAACAGTGACCCGCCCATGCCTCTACTCAGCCGGGGCGTGGCAACAGTGCCCCACCTACCCGCTGACTGGGCCGGCATGGCAACAGTGCGAACATTGTCACCAGTGACGCCAGCAAGTGCCGACCTGACGGAGCGCCACCGTAGCCGACTCAACCCGGCCACTCCCTGACGATTGACAAGACGGCCAACACTGCTCCCGTACCTGGCAGGTCCCAGCGTCGGCTTCCCGAACAATGACAACCCGGCCCCACAGCCTTGTAACATTACTATTGTACCCCTGGGGGTTGAACTATAAAACCCCCAGGAGCCCTCATGCATGGGGGTGTACGATCAATCACTCACTCACTCACACGCACACATAGCAAGAAACACCAAAGGAGAGGGAGGAGCCTGACCCTTGGTATGCCCTCCTCCTTCCTCCATACAGTTCTAGGAGCAACTCTGTACTGATACACATCAACTACACTCGGCAGGACTAGGGGTATTATCTCTTCGGAGAGCCCCGAACCTGGGTATGTCTTGCGTCCCGCGCTCGCTCATGCCGACCTCGCCTGTGGAGCCTACCAGTGCCCTCGAGCCTCCTCCTATCTTTAGCCATCCCTTGGCATCTGTCGTGCGCCCACCATGGCAGTTGGTGCCCACCGTGGGGAAGCTCGAGGTCCTAGCCGGGAGCATGCTTCAGACGGGGATCCTCTCGGACTCCGACGAGCCGTCATGCTGGCGGACGACGTCGTCGACGCACTCGTCGCCTCCTTTGCCGCGCTGCGCGTCTCCGATGCACCTGCGGCCGACGAGTACCCCAGTGAGGTACTTGACTTTTCTGACTCCCCCTTTCCCTCGGCGGCAATGCTCCTGTCGGGGCAATGGATCTCTGCATGGAGGTCTTCGTCACCGACACCGGCGCCTCTTCCTCGTCCAGCGCGGCAAGGAAGGCCGCCATAGCCAAGGCCGCAGTGGAGCGGGCCGGCTCGCCCAACCCCCTGCGCGCCACGATGTAGAGCCTTCGCGTCCCCATCGACACTGACATCGATGCCTCCAACGTCGCCGAGGCCCGGACTCGGCTCAAGGAGGACCGCCAGCGACTGCTGGACCTCACCGAGATGCTGGCCGCCATGCAGCGTCACGTGGACTCCGCTCAGCTGGAGCGCCAAGCCACCTATGGCATTACGCCAGATGCGCCCGAGCCAAGCTGGGTCGCCGATGTCCGGGCCCGGGGCGGCGCGATCGGACGCGCCTTCGGCACCCTCCCGCCCATCTACGAGACTCCCGTGAAGAACATGCACGCTGCTCAGGCGGCTGCAGTCGGCCTGGATCAGCTCGTAGGCGAAGAGCTGCAAAACCGCCTCCAAAGGGTGAACGACCTCCTCGCTGCGGTCAACGCACAGCAGGACCGCCTCAACCAACTCGCCAAGCCGGCGGGATCTGCCTCCCTCCATGACAACGGACCCGGTGATCATCAGAACACGGCGTCTTCACCACCCGGCGAGGCTCACCCCGGCCGCACCCGGACCTGGCGCAACCCCACCCCGACGACTACCGACGCCTTGGGTGACGAGCCGACCATGGAAGACCGACGCCGACTCGATCCCCCTCTCCAACCCAGCTGATGTCCGACTACAGTCGACCCGGCCGCCCGTGGAGCGGTCGCCAGCCGGCTGGGCCCCCGCGCCATTGAAGACACCAATGCCGGCCACCGCCTTGATAGACTCGCCCTGTCCCAGGAGCTGGAGGAGAGCGGTCCTGTTGGCCCGGCGTGCTTCGGTCCGCGCATCCGGGACGAGCCCTTCACCAAAGGGTTCACGCTCCCCCGTGACACCCCAAGTATAATGGCACCGTCAAGCCGGAAGACCAGCTCACCGACTACACCACCGCCATCGGCATCGCCGGCGGCAACCACCGACTCGCCGTGCGCTACGTGTCGCTCACGCTCCAGGGATCGGCCCACACGTGGTTGAACAGCCTACCGGTGGGCAGCATCAACACATGGGTCAACTTTAAGCAAGCTTTCGTGCGCAACTTCACCGGCACCTACAAACAACCCGCCCGCCCCAGTCAACTCGCCATGTGTGTACAGGGACCGGTGGAAACCGGCCGTGAGTATATCGCACACGGGACCAAGCTCTGGAACAGCTGCGAGGGCGTCCACGATGTCCAAGTGATCCAGTACTTCGTCAACCGGTGCCAGGATGGCACCCTCCTCAAGCACAAGCTCTTACGCTCCGAGCCGGCCACCATGGCCGCGCTCATGGTGATGGCGGACAAGTATGCCAACGCCGACTCCACCATGAAGATCCAGATGGCGCTGGATGAAGCCGGCAAAGCAAAGACAGTTCCCCCTCCGAAGCCGGCCCGCGAAGGAAGCTGGCAGCAGAACAACCAGCAGAACAACAAGCGCAAGGCCGATCAGCCGGCCCAGCGCTGCGACAACCGGCTTGTCACGGCCGCTGAGTAGGCGCCCGCGACCGACCCGGCCGCCAAGCACCGGCAGACCGGCAAGATGGCATGGCAAACCACCATGAGCTTCGAGGAGATGCTCGATGCCCCTTGCAAGCACCACAGCGGAGAAAGGCCGTCCATGCACACGCTTCGGCAGTGCGCCATCACCAAGCGCCTCATGAGGGGCGATATCCCACCTCCTCAAGCCCCGGCTTCAGGAGCGGGGCAGCCAGCTCCGCCTCCGACAGGTGGCGCAATGCGCGACGATGCCTACCCAGCCCAGAATGTGACCTACGTCGTCTTCACCACCCTCGGCGACAACAAACGCTGCGAGCGCCTCCTTCGGCAGGAGGTGAACACCATCTTCCCGGCAAAACCGAAGTACTTGCAGTGGTCGGAGCGCACGGTCGCATGGACCCGGGAGGACCACCCGGCTGTCATGACGAGTCCGGGTGGCTACGCCCTCGTCCTCGACTCCACCATCACCGTGCGTCGGCACACGTGTAAGTTCTCCTGAGTCCTCATCGACGCGGTAGCAGCATCAATATCCTCTACCGTGGCACCATGACCAAGCTCGGCCTCGAGGCCAAAGACCTGGAGCCGACCCAGACGATCTTCCACGGCATCGTTCCTGGGCACTCCTGTTCTCCAATCGGCCGGGTCTGGCTCGACATCCTATTTGGCAACAGCGACCATTTCCGACGCAAGCCGCTCTGGTTTGAGGTGATAGACCTAACCAGCGCGTACCATGCGCTGCTGGGCCGGCCCGCGCTCGCCAAGTTCATGGCAGTTCCCTACTACGCCTACCTGAAGATGAAGCTGCGGGGTCCGAAGGGCCTCATCACCATCACCGGCTACTACTACAAGTCCATAGAGTGCGCCCGAGACGACGCCAAGCTGGCCGAGTCGCTGGTCATAGCCGAGGAGCGGTGCCAACTCGACCGGATCATCACCTTGGCCAACGAAACATCGGCCACGCCAATCCCGGCCGAGGAGCCCGCCGACGAGGCCTCGTTCAAGCCCTGCAAGGAGACCAAGAAAATGAAGCTGAACCCGGAAGACCCCATCTGCAGCAAGTATGTTGTCATGGGCACCCGCCTCAACAGCAAATAGGAAGGCGAGCTTGTCGACTTCCTCCATGAGAATCGAGATATTTTTGGATGGAACCCAAAGGACATGCCGGGTATCCCGAGGAAGTACACTGAGCACAAACTCCACGTCCGTAAGGACGCCATGCCTGTCCGTCAACCCATGCGATGTTTTCCGAAGAGAAGAGACGAACCATCGGTGAAGAGGTCGCCAAGCTTTTGGCGACCGGCTTCATCATGGAAGTGTTTCACCCCAAGTGGCTGGCCAACCCAGTCCTCGTCCTAAAGAAGAACAAGACCTGGCGCATGTGTATCGACTACACCAGCCTGAACAAGGCATGCCCCAAAGATCCATTCACCCTCCCGTGAATCGACCAAGTCATCGACTCCACTACCAGGTGCGAGCTCCTGTCCTTCCTGGATGCTTACTCGGGCTATCATCTATCGGATTTAGGGTTTCGGCAAACCCTTGAGGTTCGAACAATGGGGTGCGCACAAAGATCTCTCCCCTCTCTAGTTCGCACACTCTATGATCTCACGGCCTAGCTCGACGAATCCAAAGAACATGAGACACAAGATTTATACTGGTTCGGGCCACCGTTGTGGTGTAATACCCTACTCCAGTGTGGTGTGGTGGATTGCCTCTTGGGCTGAGGATGAACAGTTACAAGGGAAGAAAAGCCTCGCGAGGAGAGGTGTTCTTGTGCTTAGTGAACTTGAATGGCTGGGGTGATATGGATCCGATCTAGGTCCGAATCATCTACATCCCTATGGTGGTGGCTAGTCCTATTTATAGAGGCCCTGGTCCTCTTCCCAAATATTGAGCAGGAAGGGATCCCACAACGGCCAAATTCGAAGGGAGACAACTAGTACAAGCTATCCTGACAAAAGTAGTCTTAGCCTGCCAAAGGCTCTGGTGGTGACGCCGTCTCGGGCTCCAGGGTGACCTCCGTCCTGCCGTCCTGCTGGTCTTGGTCTTGTTGCACCGATATGGAAACCTTTGCCTGATGCCTCGGGACTCATCGTCTGCGCTTGCCCCTTTAGCACTAAAGAGGAAACGGGGACACTGCGCGCTGGCGCCTGCCTGGCGCCCACCTAGCTCCAGTCGTTATGGCTTGCATCACAGAAGTCTCGTGAGGTGCCCCTCTCCTTGATCTCTCCGCCCCTCGCGAACCAGCCTGGTGAGGCCGCCCCTGAGGAGGTCTTGCGTCGTCCTCCTCGCGAGGATTGGCCCCTCGCAAGGGTCTTGAATGTTTGCTTGTGAAGATGGGCCGTACGGGGCCGCTGGTGGAGCCACGCTGCGGGCCGCAGGAAGGCAAGTCTGGGGACCCCCGTTACCAGAACACTGACAGTAGCCCCTAGGCCCAAGGCGCGCTCGGGCTTGGCTTCGAGGCGAAGCCAAAGGGCATGGGCGGAGCTCCGTGGGCCCCAATAGCTCGCGGCCCTGCTTGACACATGCCGATTGATTGGACGTGGGCGGCCCCGCTTCCCTACGCAGCCTTGATATCCGCCTGGCTCGGCGGCGACGGCGTCCCACACAGTTATTTTCCCCTTGCTGGCAACTCACCCCCGACTCCTTCGCTTCCTCGAACCTTAGCTTCCTTTCCCAATCCAATGTGAGCTTAGTCCTCCCCATCGTTATGGCATCGAACCGGACGGAGAAAGGGAAGAAGCCCCTGTCTTCAGCCAACCCGCCTCCTACCGTCGAGCCCGCTGTTGGCCGATTGCGGGTGCTTAATGTGGAGGCCATGGACAAGGTCCGCCTTGCGCTCGCCACTAGCTTCAACGAATGGGGTGGGACGGCGGCCTGGCCGGCGTCCTGATCTTCTGTCGATAGAGCAGCCACCGAGGTCCAGTTCTTCGTCGACGCCGTGTGGGCCGGTCTGGTTCCCCCCTTCTCCGCCTTCTTCAACGCTGTGCTTTCCCATTACCAGATTCATCTGCTGCACTTAGATCCCCAATATGTCGCTCTTCTTGCCGTCTTCGCCTTCGTCTGCGAGGCCATGGTGTGCATCGCCCCCTTCATGGCCCTTCTGCGCCATTTCTTCTTGCTGCACCTGACCGACCCCCAGCAATGCTCGGGGTGCCTGAGCTTCCAGGCCGTGGCGGTGACGGCCGACTCGTGGATTGACTTCGAGCTCCTGCCGTCTGTGAGCGGGTTCCGGACGCGGTGGGTGTATGTGGATGTCGGAGTGCTCAGCCCTTTGCTCTTGCCTCCGTCTGCGCCCGCCGTTCCCAGCTCCAACTGGGCTCACGAGAAGCTTACGAGCCCCCGCCATGCCTTTATCTGGCTCCAGATGAGGAGGTTGAAAGACCTTGGCTTGACCGCGCCCATGGTGATGAAGGAGTTCCTCCAACACCGCGTCGCCCCATTCCAGCGCCATTCCCAGCTGATGTGGGCCTTATCTGTCGGCCCGGATCACATGATGCTCCAGGAGTTGGAGCTTCCGCTTGAGGAACAAAGAATAGTCTCAAGGTCCTGGCGGGCAACCCCTCGCTAGCCGATATGCCACCGGTGGGCTGTCTCTTGTACTGCTGCTCGAACAGGGTGGAGTTCGCGGGGCAGATGCCCCCTTTGACAATTTGGGGCTGCGTCTGGTTGGCCTTGAGGGGTCCCGTGAGAACCCCGTCACCATGGTTCCCATCCTTGCCGCCGGCGCCGAACTTGCCCCAAGAGTGGACGTAGGGGGGAAAGCATCACCAGAAGCTGGAGGCGCGGGCGGCGCACCATTGGAGCCGCCGCAGTTCCCGAGGCGTCAACTTCGGGAGCCCACAACTCTCGCGCTGAGGAAGTAGTTGAGGGGGCGACGCAACCCGCTGCTCCCAAGGCTGAAGCCCGCGAGGCCTCTGGAGGATGTCATGAGGCGGTACTTGATGGCTCACCCTAGCTTGGTGCTCCTGAAGTCACCCCCTTGGGCGCTTCACCAGCCGCGCCCTACGCTGGTCGCCACGCCCAACGCTTCGACCGGCTCCGTGTAGACTTTGATGCGCTCCGCAAGAGGAATGGCTCCCCAAGCTGCGGTAGAGGCACTTTCCGGCCGTTGAAACAGAAGAAGTACATCCCCATAGATGAGTAAGTACCTTATCTTTGTAATTCCTTGAGCGCTGCTTCCCTTCCTGACGGTGGCTCTTCAGGATCCCATCTGCTAAGGCTGCGAAGCCCCTCGGGAAGCAAACTCCTCCTGCCTCGGATCTCCCGTTGGCCTTAAACGTCCCAGGCCAACATGCTGCCCCCGTTGCGAGGTCGGCTGCAGAGGCAGGCGCCTAGCTTGGCGCCTTGAGCCCACACTCCTGCCGTCTCTTCTTCGTTGCCTCGTCGGGGGTGTGACGAGCGTGCCAAGGACTCCTCCTCTGGTTATAGACAGCGACCGGATGGCTTCGGTCTTGGTTCCTTCTTCGAGCAGTGAGCCTCATCCTAACCGGGCTCCTGCCGAAGCCCAGTCGGCATCTGGAGGGGCGCCAGCCCCCTACAGGAAGGGGGCTAGCCGCTTCGGCTCCTGTCGACGGGCCCTGGCATGGAGGACGGAGTCGGCCGCGCGCTCAAAGTTGCACACGAATGGAGCATCGTCCGCCACGAGCTCTTCAGGGAGGCGATGGGCGCGATGAGCCGGCTGGGCGGGGAGCTCGCGGATGTAGACGCGCGCCTTGAGGCTGAGGGTCTTCGGCTGGTGGAAGAGTGGCATAAACTGAAGGTGGCCATCAACCTCGGGCGCCACCAACATGAGCTTCATAACTCGAAGGCCGAAGCGTCTCTTGCAACCTCGCGCGAAGCTTGCGCCCGAGCCTTGGAAGAAGCCCGGGAAACTAATCGACGTCGCGAGATCGCAGAGAAGCACATGTGGGAGCTCCATGCCTGGAGTGCCTCCCTGGAGCAGCAAGTGGAGGCGCGCAAGGCTGCCCTCACGTCGATGAAGGGGGCGCCTGCCGAGGAGGAAGAGATCCTGAGGCGCGAGGAGGAAGAGATCCTGAAGAGATCCTGCCGAGGAGGAAGAGATCCTGAAGAGATCCTGAGCTCAAGCGGTTGGCATTGAGGGAGCACCGGGTTTCCCAAGCTGAGGATGCTGTCGACGCGCGCGAGGCCAAGGCCCAGGAGGAAGTCGACCGCCGGGCGGCCGAGGCTCGCGCGAATCTTGTGGGCAGGTACGACCTGAAGTTGAAGCTTGTGGAAGCCGAGGCTGTGGGCAGGACTAATGCCCTCAGGTTAGGGTTGGATGAGGCTGAACGTCGCGAAAAAGCCGCTGTAGCCGCCCTGTCTTCGGTGCAAGCCGAGCTGGCTTCTGCACGTGCCGAGCTGTTTTCCCTTCAGCAGCGGGTCACTGCTACCTCTTGAGCACTTGCGTTGGTTTTACCTTGAAGAGGAAAGGGTTGTGCAGCAAAGTAGCGTAACTATTTCCCCCGGTTTTTGAGAACCAAGGTATCTATCCAGTAGGAGGCTACGCGCGAGTCCCTCGCACCTGCACAAGACAAATAAATCCTCGCAACCAACGCGAAAAGGGGTTGTCAATCCCTTCACGGTCACTTATGAGAGTGAGATCTAATAGATATGATAAGATAATATTTTTGGTATTTTTATGATAAAGATGCAAAGTAAAATAAAAGGCAATGAAAATAACTAAGTATTGGTTGATTAATATGATGAAGATAGACCCGGGGGGCCATAGGTTTCACTAGTGGCTTCTCTCGAGAGCATTAGTATTTTACGGCGGGTGAACAAATTACTGTTGAGCAATTGACAGAATTGAGCATAATTATGAGAATATCAAGGTATGATCATGTATATAGGCATCACGTCCAAGACAAGTAGACCAACTCCTGCCTGCATCTACTACTATTACTCCACACATCTACCACTATCCAGCATGCATCTATAGTATTAAGTTCATAAGAACAGAGTAACGCCTTAAGCAAGATGACATGATGTAGAGGGATAAACTCATGCAATATGATGAAAACCCCGTCTTGTTATCCTCGATGGCAACAATACAATATGTGCCTTACTGCCCCTACTGTCACTGGGAAAGGACACCGCAAGATTGAACCAAAAGCTAAGCACCTCTCCCATTGCAAGAAAGATCAATCTAGTAGGCCAAACCAAACTGATAATTCGAAGAGAATTGCAAGGATAACCAATCACACATAAAAGAATTCAGAGAAGATTCAAATATTGTTCATAGATAAACTTGATCATAAACCCACAATTCATCGGTCTCAACAAACACACCGCAAAAAGAAGATTACATCGAATAGATCTCCACAAGAGAGGGGGAGAACTTTGTATTGAGATCCAAAAAGAGAGAAGAAGCCATCTAGCTAATAACTATGGACCTGTAGGTCTGAGGTAAAATACGCACACTTCATCGGAGAGGCTATGGTGTTGATGTAGAAGCCCTCCGTGATCGATGCCCCCTCCGGCGGAGCTCCGGAACAGGCCCCAAGATGGGATCTCGTGGATACAGAAAGTTACGGTGGTGGAATTAGGATTTTGGCTCCTGTTCTGATCGTTTGGGGGTACGTAGGTATATATAGGATGAATAAGTACGTCGGTGGAGCAACAGGGGGCCCACGAGGGTGGAGGGCGTGCCTGGGGGGGGGGAGGGTAGGCGCGCCCCCTACCTCGTGGTCTCCCTGTTGGTTTCTTGACGTAGGGTCCAAGTCTCCTGGATCATGTTCGGCGAGAAAATCACGTTCCCGAAGGTTTCATTCCATTTGGACTCCATTTGATATTCCTTTTCTTCGAAACCCTAAAATAGGCAAAAAACAACAATTCTGGGCTGGGCCTCCGGTTAATAGGTTAGTCCCAAAAATAATATAAAAGTGGAAAATAAAGCCCAATAATGTCCAAAAGAGTAGATAATATAGCATGGAGCAATCAAAAATTATAGATACGTTGGAGACGTATCAAGCATCCCCAAGCTTAATTCCCGCTCATCCTCGAGTAGGTAAATGATAAAAATAGAATTTTTGATGTGGAATGCTACATGGCATAATTTCAATGTAATTCTTATTAATTGTGGCACGAATATTCAGATCCGAAAGATTCAAGATAAAAGTTTAATATTGACATTGAAATAATAATACTTCAAGCATACTAACTAAGCAATTATGTCTTCTCGAAATAACATGGCCAAAGAAAGTTCATCCCTATAAAATCATATAGTTTAGTCATGCTCCATTTTCGCCACACAAGAATGCTCTCATCATGCACAACCCCGATGACAAGCCAAGAAATTCTTTAATACTTTAGTAATCTCAAACTTTATAAACCTTCACGCAATACATGAGCGTGAGCCATGGATATAGCACTATGGGGGAATAGAGTATAATGATAGGGGTTATGTGGAGAAGACAAAAAAGGAGAAAGTCTCACATCAACGAGGCTACTCAATGGGCTATGGAGATGCCCATCGATTGATGTTAATGCAAGGAGTAGGGATTGCCATGCAACTGATGCACTACAACTATAAATGTATGAAAGCTCAACAAAAGAAACTAGTAGGTGTGCATCCAACTTGCTTTCTCACGAAGACCTAGGGCACCTACGGAGGCCCATTGTTGGAATATACAAGCCAAGTTCTATAATGAAAAATTCCCACTAGTATATGAAAGTGACAAAACAAGAGACTCTCTATCATGAAGATCATGGTGCTACTTTGAAGCACAAGTGTGGAAAAAGGATAGTAGCATTGTCCCTTTTTATTTATATTTTCTGGGCCTTCATTTTTTATTTGGACTTCTTTTATTGGGACAATGCTCTATTAAATGATGATCATCACACTTCTATTTATTTACAACTCAATGATTACAACTCGATACTAGAACAAGGTATGACTCTATATGAATGCCTCCGGTGGTGTATCGGGATAATAAATCAAGTGTGACATGTATGAAAAATTATGAACAGTGGCTTTGCCACAAATACGATGTCAACTACATGATCATGCAAAGCAATATGACAATGATGAACGTGTCATGATAAACAGGCAGGTGGAAAGTTGCATGGCAATATATCTCGAAATGGCTATGGAAATGCCATAATAGGTAGGTATGGTGGCTGTTTTGAGGAAGATATAAGGAGGTTTATGTGTGAAAGAGCGTATCATATCACGGGGTTTGGATGCACCGGCGAAGTTTGCACCAACTCTCAATGTGAGAAAGGGCAATGCACGGTACCGAAGAGGCTAGCAATGATGGAAGGGTGAGAGTGCGTATAATCCATGGACTCAACATTAGTCATAAAGAACTCACATACTTATTGCAAAAATATATAAGTCATCAAAAACCAAGCACTACGTGCATGCTCCTAGGGGGATAGATTGGTAGGAAAAGACCATCGCTCGTCCCCGACCGCCACTCATAAGGAAGACAATCATAGAACACCTCATGTTTCAAATTTGTTACATAACGTTTACCATACGTGCATGCTACGGGACTTGCAAACTTCAACACAAGTATTTCTCAATTTCACAACTACTCAACTAGCACAACTTTAATATCACTACCTCCATATCTCAAAACAATCATCAAGCATCAAACTTCTCTTAGTATTCAACACACTCATAAGAGAATTTTATTATTAATCTTGTATGCCTAGCATATTAGGATTATTTAAGAAAATTACCATGCTATTTAAGACTCTCAAAATAATCTAAGTGAAGCATGAGAGATCAATAGTTTCTATAAAACAAATCCACCACCATGCTCTAAAAGGTATAAGTGAAGTACTAGAGCAAAACTATATAACTCAAAAGATATAAGTGAAGCACATAGAGTATTCTAATAATTTCCGAATCATGTGTCTCTCTCTCAAAAGGTCTGTACAGAAAAGATGATCGTGGTAAACTAAAAAGCAAAGACTCAAATCATACAAGATGCTCCAAGAAAAACACATATCATGTGGTGAATAAAAAAATAGCTCCAAGTAAAGATACTGATGGAAGTAGACAAAAGAGGGGATGACTTCCGGGGCATCCCCAAGCTTTGGCTTTTAGGTGTCCTTATATTATCTTGGGGGTGCCATGGGCATCCCCAAGATTAGGCTCTTGCCACTCCTTGTTCCATAATCCATCAAATCTTTACCCAAAAGTTGAAAACTTCACAACACAAAACTTAAAGTAGAAAATCTCGTGAGCTCCGTTAGCGAAAGAAAACAAAAGACCACTTCAAGGTACTGTAATGGACTCATTATTTATTTATATTGGTGTTAAACCTACTGTATTCCAACTTCTCTATGGTTTATAAACTATTTTACTAGCCATAGATTCGTCAAAATAAGCAAACAACACACAAAAAACAGAATCTGTCAAAAACAGAATAGTCTGTAGTAATCTGTGGCTAGAGCAAGATATGGAACCCCAAAAATTCTAAAATAAATTGCTGAACGTGAGGAATTTATCTATTAATCATCTGAAAAATGAATTAACTAAATATCACTTTCCAAATAAAAATGGAAGAAGTTCTCGTGAGCGCTAAAGTTTCTGTTTTTTACAGCAAGATTAACAGGACTTTCCCCAAGTCTTCCCAACGGTTCTACTTGGTACAAACACTAATTAAACACAACCAAAACAGAGGCTAGATAAATTATTTATTACTAAACAGGAGCAAAAATCAAGGAATAAAAATAAAATTGGGTTTCCTCCCAACAAGCGCTATGGTTTAACGCCCCTAGCTAGGTATAAAAGCAAGGATAGATCTAGGTATTGCCATAATAGTAAGATAGATCATTAAAACTCATTTCATATACTCTACGTTCGGTGGCAAGTTTTCTTGGAAGGCAAAAGTAATAAAAAGGGCTAAATTTAATGGGACAAAAGTCCCCAAGATCAACTTTGGGAGGTATAGGTTCCTCCTTTGGCCCTTCGTATTGCACAACCAATTCATCATTATAAGCATTCCTTTGACAGAACTTTGTGAGCCTATACTCAAGAGAATATCCTAGTTCATTATTTCGAATGGCCAAATCATCATTAAGTTCATAAATTCTGTCAACTAAAACATTGGTAGGAACCCTTTTTCTAACATTTTCATTGAAAGCAACATAGTCTAGGGATTGAAAACGCATTATTTCTTCTTGATCAAAAAGGATAGCCTCTATGGGAGGACGGCAAGTGTCCTCCCTATAATGCACAAAGATTTCTTTGGGCTCTTTTATTGTGAATCTAAACTCATGAGCCAAAAATATAGTAGCGGCACGCTTAACAGAAGAATGCTCAATATTAGAAAATTCTAGGAAAATCCTTTGTATGCAAGGGTGTATGTGCATGAATTGTCTTTCAAGTTCAACTACAAGCATGGCAAAAGCGTCCGCAAGACTACTAGTTCTATGAAGGATAGAGCTACCCATAGAAGGCAAAGCACCGGCACAAGTAAAGAAATCTTGGATAACTCCTTTTCCAATAATATTACCACTACCAATACGGAATTTTTTTTGTATGTAAGATAGGGGGTTCTTCACCAGGAGCATCAGAATTTTTCATGATATTATTATTATCCATATCGACAATAATTTCCCCAATTTCAGACATAACGGCGGATAGGGCAAAAGGCAAAAAAGAGGCAAATAGAGAAAGAGAGGGAGGATAGAGAGAGAGGGGGCGAATAAAATGGCAAGGGTGAAGTGGGGGAGTGGAAAACGAGAGGCTAATGGAAAATAATGTAATGCGAGAGATAAGGGTTTGTCATGGGTACTTGGTATGTTTGACTTTTGTGTAGACCTTCCCGGCAATGGCGCCAGAAATCCTTCTTGCTACCTCTTGAGCACTTGCGTTGGTTTTCCCTTGAAGAGGAAAGGGTGGTGCAGCAAAGTAGCGTAAGTATTTCCCTCAGTTTTTGAGAACCGAGGTATCAATCGAGTAGGAGGCTACGCCCGAGTCCCTCGCACCTGCACAAAACAAATAAATCCTCGCAACCAACACGACAAGGGGTTGTCAATCCCTTCATGGTCACTTACGAGAGTGAGATCTGATAGATATGATAAGATAATATTTTTGGTATTTTTATGATAAAGATGCAAAGTAAAATAAAAGGCAATGAAAATAACTAAGTATTGGTAGATTAATATGATGAAGATAGACCCGGGGGCATAGGTTTCACTAGTGGCTTCTCTCATGAGCATAAGTATTTTACGGTGGGTGAACAAATTACTGTTGAGCAATTGATAGAATTGAGCATAGTTATGAGAATATCTAGGTATGATCATGTATATAGGCATCACGTCAAAGACAAGTAGCCCGACTCCTGCCTGCATCTACTACTATTACTCCACACATCGACCCCTATCCAACATGCATCTAGAGTATTAAGTTCATAGGAACAGAGTAACGGCTTAAACAAGGTGACATGATGTAGAGGGATAAACTCATGCAATATGATGAAACTTCCATCTTGTTATCCTCAATGGCAACAATACAATACGTGCCTTGCTGCCCCTACTGTCACTGGGAAAGGACACCGCAAGATTGAACACAAAGCTAAGCACTTCTCCCATTGCAAGAAAGATCAATCTAGTAGGCCAAACCAAACTGATAATTCAAAGAGACTTGCAAAGATAACCAATCATACAT